>NW_007579718.1:84945-101693 GCF_000690725.1 Stegastes partitus
TAACTCTGAGGTGGTCATGTATGAACTTTCTCGCAGATTTGATTGATTCTGTAGTGAATAACCCCGTCTTGTCGTCGACTCCAAAATCTTTCTTGCTGCTCTCCCAGCTCTTAATCTCTTGTACTCGTGTTGTCTTATCGCCGTTGTCAATCTACTCCTTCCTTGTCCATAGCCTATCCCCTATTATTTAGCCTCTTCAAAATTAAAGCCCCTGACACCAGATCTCTGCCAATGTGAGTAATATCACAGCCGCTGACCTTCCCATCCCTCAAGCAGCCACCGGGCTGCGCATTGATCGATCCCGCTGATGGCCTTGGTGCTAATCTTCCGAGGGACCGACAGGAGGTGACGGTATTTCACTGTTCAATCTGATGCAATTATCCTCAAAATAAACACATTTTGGATAGCGGCTGACCTTCTGGCGGAGGGAGGCCGGCGGGTGGAACGTCCTCGTGCGGCCGCTGCCGTTGATCAATCACGCCGCGTCATAAACAAAAACGCATCCCGAGCAAAGTGTCGAAGATAAAGATAAGAACAGCGGATCAGGCTTTTGTAGCGCCGAAGCTCCTTCTCACTCTCTGCGAGGTTCAGCACAGCTCAGCGCAATTTCACCTGCCACCATTCCACCAGTTATTTCCTAATGAATTTTATTTCCGACTCGAGGTGATTCCATTCAGTCCATTTCACAATAACACGAAGCGTTTACATCACGGAGCAAAAGTGCCCTCTGGGAAGATTATCGCAGCAGTTAAAATGAAAGCGATGTGATTAGATCGCATGTGCTAAATTGAATAATGAAATGTGTTGTAATCACACTGATTTAAAGCAGCAGTAATTACGGCAGATGTGATTATTTACCTACATATTAACGGCGACCCCAGCCTTGTCCTTGCTGCAGGGCAAAGCGCAGTGACATGTGTATACATCTTCCCAGACCGAACCAGTCGAGCGCGGACAGACGCTGCTTCTCTTTTAAGCGTTTCACTACAGACGTTTAACACGCGTCCCTCTGAGCGGTTTTTCCTCACACACACACATCTCTGAAAACAACAGCACAACAAACACCAGTAAGAAAAATCAATAATCAACAGTGAGGGAGTAGGAATAGATTTTACGAGTGTGATCAGATGTTCCTGAGGGCCGAACGGTCAATTCTGTTCAAGAGTTTGAGAGTCACTCTAAACACATGAAGCAAATCCTCCAACTGTGGATCAAGTTATTTTGTCCTTGACTCATTTTCTGAGACAGCAAAGTACATTAAAGTTATTAAAGCCAGTGTAGTGTATATGCTTGTGAACTGAAAAGCCCTGCAATACATTAAGACAAAAAAATGGCATCCAAGCTGTTTATGAACCTTGTTTAAAGCTCGGGTAGGACACTTTCTTCAATTTATTGTGGAGAGGGGAGAGTGTCGAGGCTCCACAAGCTCCAAAAGATGACAAAAACCTGCATTCTCTACATACATGCATGTGCCAGAAAATGTATTACAGATCAGCTGTAGTACCTGGTTGCTCCACCAGGTGGAGTCTCTTATTGTTGAGCACTGCTTCGACACGAGGAGGCAGCAGAGAGCATTGTGGGGGTTTAGCTAGCACCGGGCCACCATGAGAAAGACTTCTGTGTCGTTAATGGACACCATCCAGCGCTCATTTGTTTAAAACCAGAACAACCAGCACAGGTTTCCTACATATATAAATATATCTCAGTGGTATATGTAACCTAGTATGTGTCAGTGGACTCTAACAACAACATCAGCACAGGACAAATATCCCCCTGTGCTCAGTCTGCGTTATTAATCAATCCACTATTGATTGATAAAGCCCCGTGTGACACCTGCGTGACAGCGGACATAAATAAAGGATCAGACTGAGGTTTGATGTCGATGCTGATCAGAGAAAAACACGTCTTGATTAGGATCGCTACCTCAAACCTAAACAACCACATCGGCTGCATGTCCATACTGCGTGACATGACCCATATCAGTGTTACTGAAACAACATATAGCAGTGGTTCTGGTTTGAAAGAGCAACAACGATCTGAGGCTGAAGAGGTGGTGGATGACGGTTTGCTTTATTTTTAGCACCATTAGTAATATTTTATGACTCAAGTTCAATTTTTATGCCCTCCTTAATTTGATTTTACTCACTATTTCATTAGTTTTACGCTTAGACAAAAAAAAGAAATAATAAAAAAATACTTTGGTTAGGTTCAAGGAAAGATCATAGTTGGGTAAAATACACCCTTTTAACTGCATGAGTGAGCTCAATTTTCTATGTTACCAGAGTGATGAGATCTTGCAGAGACCTGACATGCACTTTTTCAAATGCCTGCTTGTGGTTGCTTTATTTTAAAACAGAACTGTAGTAATAATAATAAGAGGCTACTTGCAAACTGAGCGAAACCAAACAAAAGATCAGAATCAGCTCATATCTCCGGCTATTGTTTAGGCTCCAATATTTCCTATAACGCAGCTGGAAATCATGACTCCATTCTCTCCGACTAAACCTGACCTTACACGTCAGGTCCGCAACAGAATCCCAAACCTGAGCCAAGACAACATCATCAGGAGCCACAATGGACAACTGTTGGCGGGCTGCTTGTGATGACTAAACCGAATTGAATGTGTCAATTTTGTGAAGAAAAAAAAACGATTCGAGATCACATTTCATGGGTCACTTTGGCCGATTTATACGGACCGCTACCATGAAAAGGGTTTACAATTACAGCTGATACAATCGTTGCCCAAGGACACTTCAGCAGGGCGGCGGCTTCCCAACATATGGCTGTTCCTGGCTGATGGACAATTCCTCCTAACCACTATTCCATCCTGCCACTTCCATGAGATAAAAATTTCTCAAGTGTGACAGTTAAAGTGCAATTCAGTTGCAAACTTTATACATACTTTCATCAACCTTGCTCCCCAACTACCCATTTGGGAGTGAACCTCATACACAACTGATTGTGGCAAGATGGGCATCTGCCTGTCCAGATGCACTATAGCAGGCTGCTGTTGGTAAGCTAAAGGGACAGCGACAAGCACTTAGCCGGTCCCTCAGCAACCAGTCCCATTTCCTTCCTCTTATCTAAAGTGACAAGAGGAGTTTTCCAGCCCTCCTATGCCTGAGGCTCATCCTGCATTATCTCCCCGTGTACCAGCACTACCAGCTATCTCGTGTCCCCGACTCCCTCCGCCTAAAAATATGCTAAAAAGGATGATGGCATTGCTGGAAATTCAGGAGTGTGAACAAGTTGTGCTGCTCGGATGTTTTTCAAACCGCCGATGGTATCGCGGGATGATGGACTCGGAAGCAAGTGTGCAGAAAGCATGTGGCGATCAGCGGAGGTCCATTTACCTGTATCTCGTGCCATGTACTGCATTGCCCTTCACACCAAATGGCTGTAGTTACCAGTTCGATAGAGGGTGTGAGGAGAATGCAAAGCGACAAAACATGAACTAAAGCAGACACCCTAATGAGATATTGATTGCCCACACTGATGTTTACACGTTTGCCTGTCTAATACTCTCCAAGTCCACCATAAACAATCGGCCATCTGTTCAAGCACATTCCGAGCTCTGCTGTGCAATTTAGATACATCTGATGTTTTGAGCGAGTTAACGGAAAGTTCTGATACGTGAACGCGGCCGCTATAACTCACACATAATTAATACATTTTCGCATACTTTTCATACTTTTCATGTACTCCCACTGCACAAAGTGGACCAAAACAACCTAAAATAACCAAATGAATATGCAATTTCTAAGCAGTTCCGTGCCGGATGCCTCCACCGGAGCATGCTCGCACAACTGAATTTGACACTTCACATACACAGCACAAATTGCACCCAAACAAAACACATGAAAATGCATGATTCTCAGCTGTTTTGACAATTCTGCAGACTCAAAAGGCTACAAGCACAAAAACTGTTTTTTTTTCCTTAAGAAATGAGCCTGAGAGAACCACAGCAACTACATCCTCCCCTTTTTGTTGCTGCTTAGCACCAAATGGTCCTATTTTTATTTTATTTTATTTATTTATTTTTTTCACCGCTCAATTAAAATGTGTATTAATTGTGAAAAAGCCCCAGGGGCTCGACTCATTCACATAGCATTCATTAGCCATGGCTTATACTTTATAGCCAGCGAATGCAAAACAGCAAATGATTGAAACAAATTTTTTTGTTCTAAACAACAAAGGAACGCTCACCCCGAGCTCCCCGTTGTTTGTGCAATGTCCCCGCTGCCTAAAGTAAGGGCTGAGAGCTCCCATATAATGAACCCAGGAAGCTGCTCTTGGTTCAAAATCAATAGTGACGAGCTCCTTTAAAACTCTCAACTTTGAGCCTTTGATGCCCGAGAATACATTACCGCCGTTAACTAGGGCTCCCGTCCTGGCAATAAGCATGCAGCTCACTCTGCAGGCTCCATTTGCCCCCCCCGTTCCCGTGCAGACTTTGCACCACTGCTATTATAATCACAGTGCGCGCCACAGCTGTAGCCTACAAGTTGCTTTATTTATCACCCTGATCATTCCCACTCAGCAAATTTATCAAATGTTACAGTTTTATTAAGGGTCATCGATAAATCTGCGGACTGAGCATGGCGGCGGCGGCGGCTGTGAAGCACAGAGCATTCAGAGCACTACATCACGGCTCGGCTCCACCCTGCAAACCCTTTTCAAACCGTCCACACTGGCTTCACAAAGCCGTCGGTTATCGTACGCATGGAGAGACGTAGCAAAAGGTGTTTGCACATGTTTTTACTCTGTGTGTGGGTAAGTGCCTGTGTGTTTGCCTAAATGTAAGGAATAAACGCTGAATCTCTGAATGGTTTTGGCCCCCGTGAACTCCATAAAAGCATCAAAGCCGGCTTGAATTAAAATACATCCCGCTATAGGCTGCTCACATTCACAGTCGCATTGCACTGCCTTGGCTGTCAAGTGCAGGTGAATTTAACCGTTTTGCTTTTAAGTATTTGCCCACATGTGCATGTGCGCGTTACAATATGTGCAAGCAGTCCTCTCCAACACACCGCCCATTACTGTCACATGCTGGGCCATAATCATATATGCGCTGGGCTTGTTAAGTACTTTTCCCACTTTCTTTGCAGCTTTGAATTGCAAATGTGGGGGGAATTTAATTTGAAGCAAAAAGGTTGGATTCTCGCCTCACTGTCCGCCATTAACTAATTGGCAGCATTGTGCGAGCGGTGAGGAGCAGAACAAAAAAGAAAAAGAAGAAAAAAAAAAAGGAAACAGTCATCTTCAGAGCGTGAGAGTGAACCAAACTCCGAAGAAGACAAGTTGACACTGAAGAGACAATTCCCGTGTGTCTCGCTTTAATTTATTGATGCGCGGATTTAAATGGTGTACTGAATCACTTTCCTAACAAAAGGATGGTAATTTTAGCAACAAAACGACAAAGACATCTGAAACTGGCGTATGAATATTTGACGTCGTTCGCTTAAACATGGTGGTAGCGTACTTTTGTCGAGCGTGCATAAATTAAAGCCGCCATTGTTCGGTTTTGCGTCTCTCTGCGTTCAAAATCGCCTGTGTAGGTTGCCAGCCTCTATATATTTTAAAGGATGTGTGCAGCTCACGGCCTGTTGATTGCATAAAGGGATGCCTGTCCCCAGCAGTGATATGTGTGAGATTACGTCTGTGCTGCAGAGCCCTTAAGTGTAAGAGTATTATGCGTGTTGGGTCTCATGTGGGAGGACACAGGGGCTGGAAGCTATTTATACAGATTATAGCTGTGAATAAGGTGTGGAAGGGGATATAGTGTATGTGAAGCGGAGCGATGTGCCATCTGAAAGAAGGCAGAGTATATTTAGGTGATTTTTTAGAAAGAAAAAAAGTCCAATAAATAGATAAATGGTTCCAGATAGATGGTGAATATTTTACTAATAAGTATTCGATTAAAACAAGAAGCAATGATAATAATGATTCTGTCAGTTGTCATCAGACTTTCTGCAGCAGTCGATGTCTTCTGCTGGGTTTATCCACTAGATGGCTGCCAGGATCATCAAAGATCTACCGTCATGTCGTGTGTCTGGGTGGAAGGAAGCTGCTGCACATCAAGAACCAGTCATACTGCGTTGCATCTTACAGCGCATTCATGCTTATTTCCACCGGTCTCCTCGTGCCGTTCGCTGCACCATGTGTTGAGATTTATAGATTTCATATGGCAGATACTGTCCCCGGCTATGCCTGCTGGTCAGGTCTTTTTTTAGCTTCCTTGATGAATGCATCTGCAAAGTTGCGTATGTTTACTCCACAGTTAGAAGCCTTCTACTGCTGAGGAAGGTGCTAATAGACACTTAATGGTGACAGTCTGGCTTGTCGTCACATTTAAATGCTGGTTTAACCCCCTGAAGCCCAAATTAGTTTCTGGCTATTTTTTTGCTCCTGTTGTCATGAAGTCCTGCACCTTAATGGACACAGTGTGCACATGGCTGGAAGTAGAGGGAACTCAAAAATGTCTCCTGTGCAGGACGACACAGCCAGCAAGACAGAAAAGTTATATTTATAGGATTATTCATTTTGTCCCCAAGTGCCAACAGGCGTTACCAAAAAAACTAGAAGGAAAAATGCTGGTTCCACATGATTTAGATATTAGTTTTGTGTGAACACAGCCTGCAGTTCAGCCCAGTGAAGCTCAACAGTCCCTAAATTCTCATCATGTGACTGTTGGTTGAAGCTTCAGAGGGATGCAAAGTCTTCGGCTTTTTATAGAATCTCTTGAGTGCAAACTGGGTTTTTAAAAAATGAGACATGTAGTATAAAGTAATTTTGATGAAATATCACAATTTCAAGCTTATGTTTGGCTATTTTTCCCAATTGAACAGTATGTAACAGATGAGTAGTTCCAAGGCAGTTGAAAATATGATGTTTTTTTTCAGTTTTTACAGTTTGTGGCTCTGATAAACGATGTCTTTCAGGCAATTTAACAAAATAAAAATACAAAAAACATTACATGCTTTACAAACCTGCCAGCTGGGCTTCAAAGGATTAAATTATTGCAACTTCCTGCCTCACTGTTAAAGACTGCTTGACCAAGACAGTCAACTCATGTTCATTGCTGGTCTGTCTGAATTACACTAAATCAAATATCACCCAATTAATTTAACTGTAACAGCAAATATTGACTCACTAAATCTGGCTGTTTTTGTGGTTGCATGTCTTTGTTAAACCATCTTTTAGCTCTCATGCTATACGTTACCAACTACAAAAAAAAACAATAAAGAATTATGAGACTGCAGCGCACTCAGTGTGCAAACAAAGGTTTGAACTTATCAGTGATTCCGACGAGGAGCAACAGAGGAAGCGGTCTTTAATGCCTGATAGGAAGGATTAGGCCTCCGCTCGCATTTTAACAAACCCGGTCGCCGTGTCAGTACTGGTTATAGCCATACCTGTCATTTGGCTCATAGACAGTGACACTGCAAATCGGCAATTACAAAATGTCAGTCATCAAAGCAGAAATTGTGTTTGCCACGGGCTTTCAAAATACAGATGGTTTTAGAGCATCATGCAGCCGCTTCACGATGGTGCCCTTTTAAAACACGTTTGAGCTCCAAGAGATGGCACATTATTATCAAACTATTTCCATGAGGCTTCAGGTAGACTTGGTACTTTTATAATTTCTTTTCCTTCCTTGCATTTGTTCTGCATCCCTACGACAACACCAGCAGAAAATCAGGCTTGTTTATTGACATCTCTGTCCAACAACTTCATGGATTCACAGCCAGAAATTTTTAACTTTATGATTCATTCAAAATGACTGTTTGGACTGGTTACATATTGATGTTTCCCAGCTGGAACCACACCTCTGCATTAAGAGACGGAGCCTGGAGTTGAGATCAGCTTAGCTCGGCTTGGTTTAAAGACCGGAAGCGTCCTCTCCTTGGAGTTCAAGAAAGAAAAAAAAGCCTAGCAGCAACTCTCACTAAGTAACACATTAGGTTGGTTTCATTTGCAAATAATAGAACAGCATGCAAAAGTAAAAAATGCCCGGTAACCTCACCACTAGAACACATACTGTATAAACCACACTGTAAATAATGCATGTTACTGCTGCTGCTTTAGCGCTCCTGGGTCGACGCTAAACTGCATTTTCTTGTCAAACCCAATCTAATCTTGAACCTGATACGTTGTGCAAAGGTTTAGAAAAAAAAATGGACATAGCAGGTTATTTAGTGAGGTTTAGAGGTGCTGGTGTCTGCAGATTTTAACAATTCTCTTTGTGTGCATTTATGCTAAGCTAGGCTAATTACCTGCCGATGTCAAATTTTAACACCCGCCAACCCGACATAGAACAAGCAAAAATTGTGCTTGTGTTTTAAGCAGCGCTGGGCCTGATTGCACATCTTAGGACGCCACATTGTTATGTTAAAGATACCGGAGCTACAATAGCAGCAGCAAACACAGCAATGCTCCTCTCCTTTGTAACAAAAGTGCCGACACAGCAAAACAGCAGCTTCCTACATGCACCTCTCCTGCACAGACTTGTTGAATTACTGTGCCGCACACTACTCTCACAAAAGTCTTTTTTATTCAGGGGTAAATACTGGGTGAGATGTAGATCTCACATCTTGGACTAAAAGCGCACAAATATTTCTCCTCCTGCCGTTTACGAGACACTTCTTCATCTACAGACCTGACTTCAAATCTCTCCGCTAACACTCCAGCCATCTTGGAACGCGCCGTTCTTTGTTCAACCAACAACGTGGGAAGACGGTGTTCTCCGCCATGAAAGGGGGGCATTTAGTTTGGTTACGTTGGACGGCACAAGCAAGCCCCACATGCTCAGATCTTGATATCTCCACCATCCCATTGCCTGTTTGGTTTTTCCTGTGCGCTAAGCAGCCACATCCTTGTTGTTTCACCTGTTCGTGGAACACAATGCAATAACGGGGCTCTGCTGCAAACACTGCAATAAAACATCTATATATAAATTGCCCTTATATCACATGCTGAATCACCCCAACACCCTCCCCAGCAGCACCTGGGAGGAAAAAAACTTCACCAGACGCAACACACTCACACACAGCACTTGACTGGAGGAAAAAAAACAGCAGCAGCACAATCAGCAAAGCCATTTTTAATGAGCCTCTTCCCCTCTCCATCTATCAGAATGGAATTAGGACAGCACTCAGCGACTGAGGGGAGGGAAGCTGGGAGAATGGGGGCACATGGCAGAAGGAAAAAGTCTTCATTAAGGACAGTGAAGAGAAGGTAGGAGGAGAAAGTGAGGGTGGCAAAAAAAAAAAAGAGATTTAAGTGATCTAGAAATGCCTCTCCCCCCTCCCTCCTCTCTCTGCCACCTAATCAGGGAGACAAAGTTATGCTGGTCAGAGCGTTTGTTATTCCAGCTAATCCCTCATCACGGTATTTCATCAGGTTTGGCATTTGGCTATCTGCATTAATTAGATGTTCGAATGGACACAGCGTTAATAACTGACGCGCGGCGGATAATGAGAAATCGTCTGCACAGCCGTATCTCCCCCCCCCTTCGCCATCGCGCTTCCCTTTGTCGAGCGCCGATACCTCTGCGTGCTTGAAACACTGCGTCGTTGTTTACCTGCGTTTTTCATTTATTGATGATTCAGGCTGTTTTTAGTGCCAGTGGCGATAATGTACTGTCTGCACTTTGGGAGATAAGTGTGTTCGGGCGCGATAGTTTTGGACTTGTTCGGAATGTCTCCCCTTCTGTCTCCTTCTCTATTTTTATCTCTGCTCTCCTTCCAAAAAAAAAATTTCTCTTCGCCTCTCTACTTTTTCTTTTATCCCACATTTCTCCTCACTCCCCTCGCCATTCTCTCACTCTATCTCACCTGTCTTTTTTTTTTTTTTCCCAGAGCTTCCCGGAGGAGAGCTCCTATCTCTCTTTTGCACACTCTCCTCACTTTTCTGTCTCCTGCCTCCTCCTCCTCCACCTCCCATCCCTCCCCTCCCTCATCCATATCAACACCAGGTGAATAGCCCCTCTCCCTAATATTCATTCACACTGTTTCTCCTTCTTTCGTCTCGACTGCCTTCTCCTTCCGTGGCTGTGTTCCCGTCTCGCTGTACCATTTTCAGGTTACACCCTCCGCTTTAATATGCCGCCATCCATCCCCGCCGCCGCCTCTCTCTCGACGCTTTGTCTCTCCTCCCTGCCTTTCTTTCACTTCATCCCCTTTCCCTTCCCAGTGACAAGGCTCTCTCTTTAGTATTCTGTCAGTCATTGCCAAGTGCATGGCGATGTCGCCTCACTCCGTCACAGGTCTCAGATCAGCTGCAATCTTGGGAGGCGTGCCGTCCTTGACCTTACTGTCTTCTCTGATGTAAATCCTGCTCCTGGTTTTTTTTTTCCTTTCGCTGCATCTCAAGCTGAAACAACCCTCGTGTAATTTGTTACTTTCTCCATTTCCCAACCATCCTTTAAGTGATTTATTTCACTGTTTCTTCGCTCCCCTGCTCCCCGGCCCCCTCCTCCTCCCCGCTCGCTGTTGCTCTCTTTAAAGCTTAATCCTTTATCAGACGGGACATGTTGACTAAGAACACATTCTTATTTACAGGAACAGCCTCGGGGAGTAGTTTCACGGAGAGGAGAGGGTCATAGTCATTCACACCTTCGCACCTGGGAGCCGTCTGCAGCTTCGCCGGACTGCCTTGCTAAAGGGAATGAGATTCAGTCGATTTTTTACGCTCCCGTCCTCCCTTCTTCTTCTTCACCTTTGCATTCGTTTCTCCCTCTGCTTTTCCCATCTGTCCCTCGTTGTCACACATCAGGAGTGTGTCAGCGAGGATTCGGAATATGTCAGCGCGCCGTCTGGTCACTCCGAGTTCCTTCATCTGTGAATGCTTCCCTCTGCCTCCCTTCTTCTTCTTCAGCTCTTCCATGTAAACAACTGATTACGAGTTCTTCCATTTCTTCTATTTCTTTTCCCGGCCTAATGATTCTTGTCATGGCACGGAGCTAAAAAAATTGAGGCACTCACACATTCCCAGTGTAACGGAGCCTTTATCTTTCAACTTTCCAATCCCAGAAGCTCCTTAAGTCCTCTCTTCGGAGAGTCGGCGGCACCAAAAGCCAAATCTCTCAGTCAATTTACCAGACGGCCAAGTTGTCATTATTTTGTGCACACTGCCATGATCTTGCTATCATTAAAATTCATCCCTTACATAACCATCAAGGACGCAATACCTCTCGCTGAGAAGAACAGAAAACACCCAGCGTGCACACACACACACAGACGCTCGCCGTCGTCTTTATTTTTTTATGATTTTATGTACTTTCCCCCCTCTGCATTTTGGTAGACGATTCAAAAGGAACGAACGCTCAATAAGCACAAGCCGTGTGTGAAATATTCAAATGGTGCCCTATTTACAAAAGGCTGGAGAGTTTCTTTCCCACCGCCATCGCATGTTTGTTATGTGATATAAAAAGAGAGGCAGCGGCAAACTCCAGAGACCTCGTCCACAGATATTATGCGCCAAGTGGAGTCTTTTTATAGCCGGCATTAGTTTCCTGCATTTAGAATCTACTCAAAAAAAAATGTCAGCGGTTGTCAAGGTCTGGACAAAAGACAAGTCATGTCATTCCTTTTACAAAAGGTGAAAAACGCCCGTGTGTGTGTTGATGTTCGAGTTCACCGGGACACGATCTGTGTGTACTTATGCAAAAAAAAAAAAACCCAGAGAGCTCCCCACACCTGTGTGCAGAAGTCTGTCTGCGAGTGTGTGTTTTCGGGCCGAGCTGCCAGACAGCTGCTATCTTCGCGAGTCAGACGGGCAGGAGGGGGGGAAGCTCGCGAGGCACGCCGATCGTTTGAAGTGCTATTCTCTCCCGGAAGTTCGATCCGCCCGAGGAAATTTGTCATGTTGTTCCACCTTTCCGATTCCCGTACGGTGGTGTGGAGGGGTATTTGTTCTTATTTGCCGTCTCAATACACGAATTTGTTTGACCTCGCCGCGACGTTGCTTCATCCGTCTCATTTTTCACTTTAATCCGAGTTTTCCCAACACGTTCATTTCTACTGTATCTCCCTCCCGATCGTGATCTGTCTAACAACACCTGCCGAGGGCTTAGAGGAGAAGCTCCTGTCATTCCATCTGAATACCTTTTCTTCCACTGCTTAATTAAAGCCACGCTCTCGCTCTCTTATTATTAACACGACTCCTCCGAGATCCATCAAATTCCCCGGCCGGTAAGTGAAAATGAGGCCGAAAGGGGAAGACGGAAGGAGAGGTGGCAATAGAGAGAGAGAGAGCATATTGTGTAGAGAACCTCAAGAGTGATTCAGCCATTGTTACTCATCCCCTCCTTTTTGCAAGAGGGCTCATGTCATGAGTATTTTAAGTGCTCTCCATTCCGTTGTTCTCCTTTAATCCTGTTAGATAACTCTCTTTCCTCCCTCCTCCTTCTCAGTCCTCCTTTCTATTTCTTTTTCTTTCCTCCTCCGCTCCCTGCTGCCCACTCAGCAAACGGCGAGTCTTATGCTCTCTGCCACAAGAAAGGCTGTAGTGTGCCTAAACAAGGCAGAAAGGGAAACGGGAGAGGAAGTTAAAGCAGAAGGGAGAAGAGAAAGAGAGGCGAGTGCAGGAGAGAGAGAAGATGACAAAGACGTGGCGGTGCTGGTAGGTGTTGGGAGGAATCTGCTGGCCGATGCGGGCTCATTTGTTATGAGGAGGGATGAGCGTGGACCAGAGCCAAGACAGTGGCGAGTGAGTTGTGAAGTGGAGCCTTGTGTGCAGCTTCTAGTTGAGACGTACACACAAAAAAAAAAATAAAAAAAATAAAAGGGGCTGATATGAAATGCATGGGAGGTATTGCAAACGTGAATATCTATAAAGCTGCCAAACACAAAGCGACATGCAGATATGAGCTCGGCATTTCCAGCAAACATACACTCCGGGCCGCTAATGCACGAACGCAGCAGCCACTTACAGAAAGAGAACAAGTGTTCTGACATAAAAGTGCATTTTGTAACCTCAAAACAGAGCCGCCTTTTCCCATTCTCTACTTTTTTTTTTCTCTCTCATAGCGTCTGATGATAAGAGGTTGAATCACACTGGATTCACACTTGAATCCAAACAATACGTGATGCAATGTTTCAAACCTGCCTTGTAACCGCTATGCAAAAAAAACAGCAACGCTCCATCAACCTCACTTGAGTCAATTCTACTTCATAAAAAAAGAAATAAAAAAAATACATCTCCCACAAGCGCCACCCTCCCACATCCCCCCAGCCCCATCATTTACATGAGGACAATTACAAATGAGGGAGTTGTAGAGCAGGAGCCTGGCACTGTAGCTGTCTTTTTTGCCAAGATGAGGTAGCCACTTAGTACAGGTGAGGTGGGGCAGCCACATCCCTGCAGCTCCTTTCATGGAAAAAAAAAAAAGAAATGGGTCACAAGAGCAGGGGAAGAATTGGCTAGACCAATAGCACAGACTAGTGGTGACGGCGAAGAACTGCGCCGAAGCAATCATGGCAAATTGGAGGTCTGTGCTGAGGGAAATTCAGTCTAATCCAAGATCCAGCCACCACTGAACATGTATAATTCCTGCTGATACACGGGCAACGCGCTTAAGCAGCGCCGTCGCCGCCACTTACTTGAACCAACCTCTCATTTGCATTCCCATCACCTGATTTACTTACAGATTCAAACTCTTCCTCTCGCTGCCAAAGAAATTAATTCAACACAAAGAGGAGGTAGGAGGGTTGAGGCACTTCTGCCGGGAAGAATTTGCATGACCCAAAAATGCCCCGCTTCTCCTCCGACTCCATAAATCAAAGGGATAGGGAGAATCCCCCGACGCCTCCATTCTTTGTCCTCAAAGGTGATAAATTGATCCCTGGTTGGCTAATAAGCAGAGGCACAGGGCGGCCCAAACTTCCCAAAGATTTATGCGGCGACAAGTGGATTTATAGTGGCGGAAATGTGAGCGATCTGGAGAGCAAAATCTATTTACTTTATTCCTCCACCCCGGTACTCATGAGATTTGAGATGGGAACTCCTGAGGGAAACCCGGTGGGGGGGTGTGGGCATCAAAGAAGTAATGCATCAGGACAATAGAAATGGAATATCTGTCACGGAAGCAATGAACGTGATGGAATTACCTGCCTTTGATTGATGAACATGTGTTTGCAATTACAAAGAATCTCCATCCATGTGAATATGCCCGCCGCCCTCGGACGGGGGCTCGATTCAATACGATTTTCGAGTAGATTTCACTCCTTGACTTTGGCCCTCCTTTTCATTAAACCCGATCCAAAAAACAGAGCCGTTTGCCGAGAATCAATATGACGGACACTTCTTAGGTTTGTCAGCAGTCTCACCAAATGAAGGGAGGGAAGAATGTGGAAAGGCAATCTAGCAGCTTGCCGCCTTTGCCAGACATAAGAGAAACCTTTTAAGGCAACTCAACCAGTCATCTTAATGACGTGAGGTGATACGGTGACAGGAAAAGCGGTCTTTTAAGAAGATGATCAATGCTATCATCTTCTCCAAAGCTGACTGGAGAAAGGGACAGAATATAGTGGCGTAGAGTTTCCTTAGAGTGCCAAAGGCAGATGGAGCTACCCCTCTGTCCTTCTTCTTCTTCCTCCTCTCGCCGTCTCTTTATATCTAATTCTCCCACTTTAGCCTTAATGTGTTTTCCCTCTTCCTGTGTTTCCTCGTCGCGTCTTCCTGTTTTGTGCTCGGTTTCATCATCTCATTTCATCTCTCACCCTTTACCCTCTCCATCCGCTACAGCCCAGCCCTTCCCTCTACTGTACCGCCTCTGCTGCACACCACCACCACCTCCTCTCCTCGCTTATCCCGTTGTGTTGATGAGATATTTGAACGATTAACATTATGCATGCTGAGCAGATTATGATAGCCTTTGGGGAGGAGCAGTTTCGGCATGATGGAAAGTTTGGTAGAAAGCTCGCTTTAGCTGCAGACGAGGGAAAGTTGCACAAATGACGTCTGTACTCACCTATTCTCCACCGCCAGCACTTCCATTTTCTTCTCTCTGGAAGAAAGATGGATTAAAGTTAAATCAGTTTGCATCAAAAACTGTTCGGTATTTGTGTGCGGAGGGGAAAAAAAAGAATAAAATCGGGGCTGTTTATTAAAGGATTAGCGATTGCATTCAGGAGAAGCCAATGGACAGTTTTAGCAATAACGCACAAACACATGTCCAGTTTTCGAGCCAAACGTAGCTCGGAAGTTGCTGCTTCGTAAGTGAATTTGAAAACCTTTGAGCGTGGATGCAAACATATCTCACTGTGACACCGCACGCAGCAAATGTGATATCCCGTCAACACCAGCCTGACTATTGCAAATCTATGCAAATGCGTCTGAAATATCAAACCTCTCACCCAAGGCGCATCTTTTTTTGGGTTGCTTGCATGACGCCAATTCTGAATGGACACATGATGTACTATATAACTAATTCCACGTCTGACAGTGACGCTACCCTGCGCCACAGAGGCAGCTGTGGGTACAGAGAGAGAGAGGGGGAAGGAAAGGCAGATCACTTCCCAAATGCTCATTTTTAGCTGGCTTGTTTGGGCACAGCGCACCAGAGCTGACGAGCTGAGCACAGAGTTTTTGACACAATGGTGTCAAACTCGCGACTGTGATGTTCAGCTCGCGCAAGTGAATAGCATCGCACCTGCTGGCAACGCGCAGACACAAAACAACATCACGTCTGTGTGACAATTAGCGTGGCTGCGAGTGCTGCAACATCCTAATGACTCATTTTCCTTACGTTGCTGCATTAAGGAGCGTTTCGGGGGGACGTGGCGTCGTGGAATCTACTGGAACAATGTGGATGATAACAACAATAACTGGAGACTGTCTCTGGTAGAGTTTCACTCCTGTTGTCATAAATTATGGAACAAACGGGGGCCTCACTGTTTTCTGAGCCATTCTGGGTCAGCATTGTGCTCAACTCTATCCAACCTTTTTAATCTTTCACTTTTTTTCCCCCAGTTAAACATGTAATAAAGCTCTCACATTTAATTAACTGATGCCGCACGAATCAATTTATTTGTGAAAAACGGATGGCGTGCTGTGAAATCTCACCAATTAGCACCTGACTCTGCAGCTTGTCCTCAGCTCTGCAAAGCTTATTAGCATCTTTCAGCTCATTGTTTTGGTTTTATGGCAGCTTTACAGTTTTGGGCTCACAGTCTCATTAACTTTCTGGCAGCTGTTTTCAGTAACATGGATTTTGATAAACCCACAATGTAGTGTTTGGATGGAGACCGGCGAGGCTTGGAAGTAGTCGTTGAGCAAAAAAGTGGAGTATTCAGCTTGTTGGTTGAGACCAAAATGGAGCTAAAACGTACATTTAACAAGTAGTTAGAATTTCAAATGGCTGCATGAGCTGTGAAATGACACCTTTGTTGTCATGATCCAACAACAAAGAAGCATCTGCAGTTTTGTTCAGCTCTGCAAAGCACATTAGGATCTTTCAGCTCATTGTTTTTTGTTTTTTTTGGCATCTTTACAAACTTGGCTTACAGCCACTGTTCTCATTATCCTTCTTTCAGGCAGCTGTTTTCAGTTAAAATGATTTGATAAACCCATCTTATAGTATTTGTTCTACAGCAGACTGACGATTAGTAAGGCTTGGATGTAGCTCCTGAGCAAAAAGTGGAATATTAATTGTTTGAAGTGTTGGTTGAGATCAAAACAGAGATAAAACTTACATTTAACAAGCGGTTCCTTCAGCTCCTGCCCAGACTTGAAAAAGGCCTGAC
>NW_007579719.1:0-44931 GCF_000690725.1 Stegastes partitus
GTGAGGATTAAGGTGTAGAGATGATGTGTTTGGATGCACAAGATGTCTCAGAAGGAAACAGTCCACCCTCCTCCACCCCCTTCAAGATAAATGAGCTCCAGAAGACGGTTATTTTAGTACACATTTATTGGAAATGCAGTCAAAATAAAAATTCATTTTTAGAGAGAAGACATGTTTGACAATTCATCTTTGTCAGAGAGGCTGATTTGGACACACTGAGTGACATAAGTTAGTTTAGCTTATACAAGTGACATGCAATAAATAATAATAGCTCACTAGAGTCTGACCTAACGTACGTCTGCTTCCATTTGTACATTACTGACACAGCATAACAGCGGTGGTGTAAACTGATATCTCCTCTTTTGATGTGCACAAAGGCTAGAGAAAAGAGTGGACTATCAATTGGTATTACAAAAATAGAACCAGGTAGCATTTCATACTTGAAAAGTTAAAGGACAGACAGACAGCAAACACAACTGTGTACTTTTAGTGCATTCATCTTCCTTGAAATGCAGAACTTCATCTAAGCGGCAGGCATTAATTCTGTCTTTGTTTTGTTTCTTTTGTGACAGAAATAAACCTCTTCAACAAAGCGCAGGACAGGCCTTTGTGAATGTGAGGCAGACTGACAGGGCATGCGGTTAGCTCTGTGCGAATACTGGGACAAAGAAAAGAAAGGAAACGAAAAGAGAGCAACATCTTTACAAAACGTTATTCGTAAGAAAGAGGAGCGACTGAAACCGGCCCCGAGAACAGATCTGAGTGTGAGATCGACGTCTTGCTGGAAAGCACTGAGGACAACTGGAAAAAGTAGCTGCATCGAAGTAGTAATGTGAACTGTATTGTTATCGGCTGCTGTCTCACCATCTGTCTCCTGCTCTCAGTAAAGCCAGCGGCCCCGGAACCAGACCTGCCACTGAGATCCATTCAGTCTGCTGGAATGCAACGGATAATTTGAGCACATTTTGGAGCCTCAGGCTTCCTATCACACCTAATAAATGAGCCACAATGATAAAATTACCACTCATTTTTTTATTCAAAGGCAATAATGTATTCACTGAACTCAGTAGGAAATGAGTGTAGCTTTGTAAACATGTGAAATTATCTTACACACATGACTATTTACACGTACAAAATGAGTGGCAAGTCTAATTATGGTTATTTTAATCTCTCGGCGGTTCTCTTTCTCTTCGTTCAATAGTTCTTAAAGAAGCCCTCAGCCACCAGGGCTTCTTTAAAAGTCACTGTCAGGGAGTTTATCGTCACATCTGTCACAATCACCTTCCCGGGATGCTCTGCCTCAGCGGGGCCAGTCTGGCTGTCTGCTGCCTTGGTGGTAATGGTCTGATTGTCGCCTCTCACTTCCTCCTTCCTCTCCTCGGCAGCGCAGCAGACGGCTGCAGCATCAGCTGCCGTCTCGCTGCTCCCCTGAACGCTCACTATCACTGACGTGGTGTTGCTTCTCTGACCAGAGCTGCTCTCTACTCCGACACTCTCCCACCCCGACGCCACGCTCTCCTCCCGCTCTGACCCGTCGCCCACCGGAGCCACGTCTCCCAGTTTGGCCTCGGGCACCAAGGCGCTGTCGTCTGATTCGTCGCTCGCAAATGTTTGTTTCTGTCTCGTTTCAGACGTCCCTCCACCTGATCTGTCCGTCCACATGTCTGTGCTTACCACTGTCAGGTCTGCCTCCACCTTCTCCTCCACCTCCATCTCCAGGTCCTGCCGCTCCAGCAGAGGAGGCGAGCTGCACTCTGACTGACCTGCAGGAGAACAGGAGACACATTCTGTTGAGGTTTAAAGGTCAGAGTGCAAGTGAAGGCGACTAAATCCTGTCAGGTGCTCATCTGATGAACCCACCATATAAACTGTCTTCACATCTCTCCTCAGTGGTGCTTTCTGACTCCTGCTTGTCTTCCTCGCTGGTGCCGCCCCAGTCCTCCTCCATGGGCTCCTCCTTCTTCCTCTGTGGACGGATGGGTTTGTTAGGGGGGCCCTCCGTCCCGCTCCTGTTCAGCCTCTGCCTGCTCCTCCTCCTCGGCGGGCGACGGTACATGCCCCCGCGCTCCACCTGGTCCACGTCGGTGCTCATGGACCTGGTGAGGGAGAGGCGCAGGCGGGCCGGCGGCTTCTCTGTGACTTTGTGGGCGCTGCGGAGGTCCATGGCGAAGATGTTCTGGGGAGAGGAGAGGAGCAGCAGCTGCATCACAACAGCTACGCTGTTCATTCACATGCAGTTATGTCATCTGGGATTAGGCGGGTTTCATTTGTCCGTCTGACCAGAATCCACAGCCACCAATTATCTCACATCGCACGCCGGATCGATCTCTGTCTCAATCCTGACTCGCTCTGACATCACCGTGATGTCGGCACTGATAGCGCCGTGAGATGAAGGCAGCTGCAGGTTCTGGTGCTGCTGCATGAAGGGAAAAACCTGGACCCGACCCGACGCAGAAACTTTTCTCTTTAGCTGAATCAGAGGCTTTGATTTATGTGATTTGTGATTTATTCTGTGAACAGAACACGTGACGTTCATCAGTCATAAAACAACATAAACCACATATAATATGTATCACTGTTCTGTCGTATGATAACGTTAGACTGATTTAATTCTTGAAGTATTTCGCTTCACCAGAACTTCTGTTAGGGATGTGAGTATCTGACAAATCACCAGTGAAAGCTTTGGTCGTGTATTTCTTTATATTATATTTGACTATTTATCAATAAATACGGGAAAAGAAACCTTCTGGTGAGATTCAGTTCATCTCAAACACGACGTATTACTTCCACTGGAAACACTAAATGTTGTAGCTTCATGACAGAAAGCACATTAGTGTTCAGATTATCGACATTCTGTGGTTTTCTTACTGCCTGTGTCGCCTGCTGTCTTCCTTTTCCTTCACTGTCAGAAGGTCTCCACACCAGCAGCTCTGTCTGTGAGGCACTGCAATGTTTTGAGCTAAATGCTAACAGCAGCATGCTAACATGCTCACAATCGCCATGGCAACATGGTGATGTTTAGCAGCACGGTTTAAACACAAAGTGCACCCAAGGCTGATGGGAATATTATTAGTTCTGCAGGAATTTATTCATAAACCAGTAAATGGCTGCGTGGTAGAAAACTGATCAATGAGCCGCGTCGTTCCCGTGTGACACGTTCTTCATTACGAGTCACCGAGTCTCATAAACATCACGCAGCTGCTGTCAACACGTCTCAGCACAACACATGTGTAGTAACCGGCCGCTAAAGTAGTTCAGAACAAATGCTCTGTTTCAACCAGTTGTTGAAAACATGTTTAAAAGCAACGCGCTGACGTGTTTGTTAAAGAACACAACTAAAGATTATCAGTCGAGTCACTTGTTGGTTTTTCATGGAATCTGTTCACAACAACAAAAATGAAAGATCTCAGACGGTTCTCTCTGCTGCGTTTCCCTCCGTAACTTCTCCGGTTTTCCTGTTTCATTAAACAGCTAAGCTTGCTGTAATAAAGGTGTAAATTGAGATGAACAGCAGCAGCCGAAGTGGCGACAACGCTGTCAGAGAGCGCGTCCTTCTGAGTCACACCCTTTGTTCAAAAACAGCGTCTTCCAGCTGCACTGCATTCTGGTCTATCGAGTCTATTATTAGTGATGAGAGCTGCATTGATGCTGCTGCTGCTGTGATGATGTTTGTTTGTTTCTCTGACTGATTGTTGATCAGCGCAAAACAGTGAATCTACAGACGTCACCAAAACGACCAGCTACCATTTAAATGATGACGCAGCATTTTAAAGGATCATTCTGCCGATTTTACACCCGAAGAAGTACGACTGCCTGTGAAAAGTTTCCAAAGCTTGAAAAACAACCCTGATGACATCACTATGATGTCACCAGGGTTGCAGCGTTGCATTAAGGGTAATGTAGGATTCAGGCTTTTCTATCACACTAGGGAGCAGAGATGTAGACCTGTTCAACTGAGGCCTGTTTACAGGCAGCAGAAACGGTGATACGTCAGTGGGTCTTTGGTTTCCACGTAAACAAAGCTACGAGTCACCGAAAACGATCAGATCTGGAAACTCCGGCCACAGTGGCAATTTGGAAAAATTCCGTCTTTACGTTTGCATGTAGACGGGAGGAGACAGAGTTTGACGTCACAGTGAGCGACTGAAGCATCATCATGTGTGCGACCATGTTTACAGTCTGGATGCTGTGATAGAAAGTCAGTGTGTTCTCGTATTTTACTCGTTGTGTCTCTATCAGCACATGTAGGAGCAGCTCCACTCCTCTGTCGGTCAGGAAGTAGTTTGTGCTATTCATTGTTGTGTTTTTTCCAGGATTCTGATTGGCTCGCATGGCTTTATGCTTCTCGTTACACTGCCCCCTACAGGTCTGGCAGCTCATAGCAGCTAGCAGCATAGCACCAAACGTCAGAGTATGAATAAGTCTGAATGATGAGAATATTATCAGCTGAACATCTGGCTGGTTAATCAAGTCACATTCGACACACTTATTCTGAGTAAAAGCTGCAGCGCAGATCTAACAGGCTCGGTTATGAAACTGTAGTTAACGTCCCTGCAGGCGGCACCAGACGTCCACGTTTAACAGGCTGGTTCAGGGTCTTTATAAATGCATCGCAAATGATATCAGAAGTTCATCATAAAATAAAAGCATGTTGTGCTTCCTTATCACTCGATGCTAGCTGGGTAGAAAACTAATCATTTAACTCACTGTGCAGCTAAGTTTGAAGAGGAATGGTTTGTTGACGTTCTGACCTGATCCATTAGTTTTTATTGGCTCTCCTGCTTGACGTACGGAGTAGTGCAGACAATGAGCGGTCTACTTCCTCACAGAAGAAAGAGGTCAGACCCCGTTCTGGTGGAATACATCAGCAGCCTCAGCCTTTTTTCCTCCAGTATCACATTTCCAGCTCCCCTAAATCGATGGAGCGCCCCTCTGATGTATCACACAGGACTCGTCAATACAGCACTTATTACAATAAAAGTGTGAAAAGGTAAGTGTGGCTACCCGCAGGACGAGCCTTCTGGGCCGGAGACCTTTCCTGCGATAGGCCAGAGCTCTGATCTTCTCCTGACTGGGAGACAGGGAGGGAAGGGAGAGGTCAGACACAAAAAGAAAGTGAAAAAGAAAAGTGCACCGCAAGCATGAAAGACTTTCCGTTATTACTCACTTCTCTTCGTAGGCCAGGACCAGGCGAGGGTCCAAAATGTTGTCCTCTGGTTCCCAAGTGCTGTACCTGCCAACACAAACACAGTCAAACAATCCCGTCCGTCAGTCCGTCCGTCTGTCTGCATGTTCTCCACAGGCTGCAGAGTATATGGAGGCAATGAGGTCACTGGATGATGACTCAAGGATTACTCACTTTGGGGGCCATCCCTGCCACTTCAGTAAATACTCCACGTTACCCTGAGGAGAGGCAGAGGGGGGTTAGAGGAGGGAGCAGCACATCAACACAACCTGAGCTCAGAGGATGACTGTCGCTTTAAAGGAGGAGTGATGGAGGTGGTGGGGAGGGGGGTCACGGACATTTTTCTCTCTTTCAAACGGTGTTTTTCTCCGGGATGACGTCAATGACAGCGGGGCTGCGTGGCTTCCAAACAGCAGCTCGCTCTCTCTCTCTCTCTCTCTCCTCCTCGCGCATCGTCGCGGTGACGTGACCGCACATGGGCTCCACGCGCCGGTCCTCCAGCACGCACGGCCACTTTTTTTTATTTTTTTCTAGAACATTACACCGGTGGACTCGGATAGGTGGGGCCACGGGGACTGTAAACAACGTGGTGTTGCGCAACGCTCCCAGCAAACAATCATCACAGTCATCCAGAGCTGCTGCTGCTGCTGCTGCTGGGAGCGCGCATGTGTGGAAGAATTCAACCAAACAGCCTTTTCCCGTGCTGTAAACTTTATCATAACCCGCGAGCTTCACGTTCACACAGACGCCGTGGACGTGCGGGTCCACCCCGTGGATCCGCGGCTCCCCATCACTCAGCACTCGGTGACATTACGCAGCACTTTCAGCAGATCCTCCGCGCGCTGGCGTAACCGAAATCAACTGCGCAGCTCCCGCACCGTCAGGACACACACACCCCCTTCACCTCCTGCTTTTTTCTTTTTTCTTTTTCCTTACTACAGCTGCGTAGGCTCCTCCAAAACACAACGCAGCGGGGAGCAGAACCGTCCAACTTCAGCGCAGTTACATAAAAACCGAACCGGACCAGGCTTCTCATGTCTTGTGCGTAAACTGTAGGCAAACTGCGTAGCCTAGTTTAGTTGTGCAGGAGAACAGCGGACGGAACACGGAGTACGCGGCTCCGACAGCACGGAAAAAAACACAACACACGCGACAGAAAGTTGTAGGAAGTGCACCGCGGCTCGCGCTGCTCACCTTTCTCACTCTTTTCTTGGTGATGGACTCCACCGCGAACACCTGGTCTCCGATGGATGACAGCTCCATGGTCGCGCGCTGCCTCGCACGTTCCGAGCAGCACCAAAGCAGCTTGTTGTTGTCGAGGCAGGAATTACCGGAGAAATAATAATAATGACGCTGATAATAATCAATAGTTGAGCGGGAGGAGGAAGCCCGGTGTCGGTGCCGCCGGCTGCCGGTGCGGTTCCGTCTTGTCGCCGCTCTCCGCCTCACAGCAAACTCCTGCCGCCTGTCTCCTCACTTTTTAAAATCTGCGACACATCAACACTGGACAGCGCGCTGCTTTAAGTCGGGCGCGCCCCCTTTCCATTGCGTAGGGCCGAGCCCCCAATGTGCGTGCCCGCGCTCGCGAGGCCGCGCACGCAAATTGGAGCAGAGTGCAGAAGAGGGACAGAGGAGGAGGAGGAGGAGGGTCACAGTGGCAAGGTTACAAAGGAGGCAAAGTTGAACGGAGAAGACACTGATGCTGGTAAAATTACACTTTTATATTTAATGAATCTAATAAAGAGAGAAATGTGCTGAACCACAGTGAACTCATCCTCATGTTTTGGTCGGAACCACAAAGTTTCATGAGAACCCTGATTCATTGCTCCATGGCTCCTGTCCAGGGTTGTTCTCTCCTGACTGGATCCTCCCTGGTGTTGCTTCTGCCCCCAGATGTGCTTCACTTTGGATCAAAACGTCCATTAAATTCACCCTCCTGTTATCTTTGGGGTCAGTTTGACCCTATTCAATGTTTAACGTCTCTAAATAAGTCCATGACATCATTTTTTCAATTTTATTTAAAGACTTTTTACACAACAATAATGTTAATGATGATACTTTCTGGAGGTTTAACTTGGTGGGCTCTGGGTAACAGGAGGGTTAAACTGAAGAGCGTCATCCTCACTGCTGTATCATGAACACAAAGCTATAGCCAGAAGCCAGTTAGCTTAGCTTAGCATTAAACACCATAGAGGGAAAAAAAGACACTTTACAAACATCTAGAACCAAAGCTGAATCGCTCAAATCATACAGAATCCACAGGTAGTCAGATGATCAGACCATTATTATAACAGAACACAAAGGAAAAACACAACGATGAGCGTTTTTAAACCAATGTTGACATTTTAATTATCCCACGATGGGTACATTTGTACATTTACAGCAGCAAAGACACTACAAAAATAAAAACAAACCAAAATAAACCACATACTAATTATAGAAACACAGCATCGCACATGCCGGTGGTATTGCAATGCAAACAATGATGTTATTATTATTTATTCTTAGTTTAAGCTGGGCTACCAAAATGGTTGGGAATGTATTTGTTGCAGCTATTTCAGCTTTCAGCTCAACCATCATCCTTCATGTCTTCTGATTCCCAAGTCAAAGGCTTTACGTCGTAGCTTAGCATCAAACAACGAGCCACATTCTGACCAAAGGTAACGAAATGTTTGCTTTAGTGATTTCCGAAGGTGCTGGTAGGTGGATGTTATTACCATCAAGAACACACAAAATGAAAATAAAGCCTTCATGTAGCCTATGTAGTCACTAACCCAATCCTCACAGCCCCGTGGAGAATGGTCTGACTCCACCTTGTCACCATTCTGCCAGAAAAGCTCCGGCTGTTTGTACCACCGAAAACTAATCACAATAAATGGAGCTAATCCTACAAAATGGGACAGTTTTAAAGAAACTGCTTTAATTGCTTTGGTGAAACATTTACCTGCAGGGTGACGATCATCCAAATGGAAAATTCACTGGAAAAAAAACTCCAAAAAACACAAGAAGGTCTGTGTTATTGCACCTCTCATATCTTCAGCAAAAATGATAAATGTCATGATGTACCTTGTTAACTTGTTAGTCTTCAAAAGCCACATCTGTCTCCACAACACTGCGGAATGGTCTGACTGCTCCTTATCTTCTGCTCTGGAAACTTTGCATTTTTTAAAAACCAAAAACTGTCATCTCGGTTGGTGCGAAGTTCAGGTCGCAGCGACGGTGTTCCTGCAGAAAAATAAAAAGAAAAAAAGTAAAGAAAAAAAAAGACGGAGGAATTGTTTGGGTAGAAAATTTGTATCCAGTAAGGTGAGAACTGACATCCATCCATCATCTCTACACCTTAATCCTCACCAGGGTCATGGGGGGCGGAGCCTATCCCAGCTGACTCAGGGTGAAGGCAGGTTCACCTGGACAGGTAACCAGTCTATCACAGGGCTACACTTAGAGACAGACAACCAAGCACACTCACATTCACACCTACGGACAATTTACAATCACCAATTAACCTCAGCATGTTTGTGGACTGTGGGAGGAAGCCGGAGAACCCGGAGAGAACCCACGCTGCACGGGGAGAACATGCAGACCCCACGCAGGAAGATCCTCAACGGGACGCGAGGCGACAGTGCTAACCACCGAGCCACCTGCAGCCCTATATAAAACTTAAGCATCATTTTATTGTTGTAAAGTCACTGAGGGAACTGAGCACACCTGTCCTACTGCACAATGCAAACCTTCAGCAAAACCGGATGTTTTCAGCATGAAGGTTGTTTCTCAGAGGTCGTCGTTTCCCGTAGCGAAGGGGGCTTTGAAAATCAGAACATGTAGATAACCGAAATTTGGAGAATGCTGCGTGAAATGTGAAAAGGAAATGTGAGGCTTATACCCACAGTCTACAGGTGGTGAGTCAGACTAAGCCAGACCTCTCACCACGGCGCTCTGTCAGCGCTGGAGCTTTGTCAAAACTTAATTTCTTTAGCATGTAGGTTGCTGCCCGGAGGTTGTTGTTTTTGCTTCCTGTAGCAAAAGAGATTTAGAAAAAGTAAACATGCAGATAGCGGGAGGTGAAGAGAAAGCCGTGTGTGATGTGAAGAAGCAGGTTCATTCCCGAAGCCTACAGACGGTCAATCAGAGGAGGCTGCATGTAGCTTCATGTTTACCTGAGCAGACCAATCATCTCCTCAGAAGGTTAATAATCCTATTTTCTAAAATGTTGAACTGCTCCTTCAAAATGTGACTTTTTGTGACTGATTGCTCTTTCTCACATGAAAACTGAAGTTAAACACTGAACTGCATGTTGAGCTTGTGTATTTTTATGTAACAGTAGTAAAGGCAGGAAAGATCAAAATCTGCAATGTAAATGAAAGCCTTGCTTCACTCTGCGGTGGAGATGTCCTCCCCTCCAACAGCGCTGGAGCCAAATACGGAACCAAACAGCTAAACACTGACTGAAAGTCTTAATTTTACATCCTGAATGCTAAGCAACATATCTGCAGAGAGGAGAGCTGCGAGTGAGGCTGACCGCCACAAAGGAACAGAATACTGGTATAGATAATAACTGCTCACAGGCTGGAGCGAAGAAAAGTGTTCACTAGTGTAATAATGGGCTCTAATCACACACACACCTGTCTGTACCTGAACACCCAGTCGTCCAGGCCCCAGGTAGGGACACCTCAGAGAGCTGCTGGAGTCACTACTGTGGAAAAAAGGCTCGGCGCCAGATTCCTATTATCTTTCATCAAGGCTGGTGTGGATCAGTTTACAGTAAAACTTGCTGTAACTCTGCACACACACACATGCACACACACACACACACACACACACACACATATGCACGCATATGCACGCACACACACACTGTCCTTCCATATGGTTCTATGGTCCGCGGTCTCGCTGCACCTGGAACACTTGCATCACTTACGGGCACAGGGTGTCATGGCAACGGTTTCTACGGCGACCGCTGAAAAGCTGGATGATGATGATGATGATGATGATGATGATGACACAGCAGGAAGAGCCGACGAACAGCTCAGGGCTGAAGAGCGATCCGAGCTCACTGACCTCTGACCTCCCAGATCTGTGATTATATTTAAAAAAAATAAACCCAAACACACACTGACATGTTTATCAAATAAAAAATAAAACTAATCTGATATCGTTTCAGGGTGATTATGGAGTTTATAATAAAACAAATGACCCGTAGGTGTTTCTGGTTGTTCTGCTGAAGCACCTTGAATATGAACTGAACAGTCATTTGGTTAATAAAGTGTTTAAAGAAATAAACCAAAATGAAATCATTCAAATTGCACAGAATCCACAAGTAATCAGATTACCAGGCTGTTAGTAATAGAATACAAGAAATAACACAAACACATTTTAGCCGATGTTAATGTTTTAGTTATTAATTAATTACTGTATTATTCATTCTTAGCTTGAAGCTGGGCCACCAAAAAGGTTCAGAGAGTATTTTTTGTTTCAACCATAATCCTTCATTTCTTACTCCTCAGTTCAAGGCTTCACTCACTTTCTCAACCGCTTCCCTCTAACCAGCTGTGCCGAAGTGTGAAAGTCAGCTGGGTGAGCTTTTCTGTTTTGGTTTTTTTTCCCTGTAATTTTGTATTTTTTTCATTGCTGACACAACTATTTCATTTGCAGCTGAGAGCAGCGACGTGAACGTCTTCCTGGAGGGACCGTCCCAAAACGTGCACCAGTGCTGTAACATTTAAATGATGTGTTCCTTTTCTCTGCGATCGTCTTTTTATTCCACCAACACTTTGGTCCTACGCTGGAGCCTGCAGTCTATGAATGAGCTACAGAACCGATACAGCCTGCATTTCCCATAATGTGATTAAAACAAACATATTTCTTGCATTACGCCTCAAGTTTGTGATAGAATTTTTTTAGTTAACATTTTATCCTGACATGTGTGTGAGGAGCTGTTTTAAGCTGCAGATACCCACAATTCAGTTCTTCCTGGTCAAAGCGAGCCTCTCAGATCTCACACTGTCATTGTTTCAGGACAGATGATGTCACTGCATGTCGATGGATCACTAATCAGATATCTGTCTAGCGGTGAGTCCAGTTTCTTAAATGGTGGCTGGTCGTCATGTCTTTAATCCAATTTAAGAAATCAGCATCGTGCGTTTTTACACGTCTTAAATTCAGTTTGTGTTTGTCAGCATGACACTGTAGAGCCCTCAGATGGTCCAAATGTAATTACAGATATCTTGGATTACAGCGATGACGAAACCAGCCCCAGGCCAAAGTTGTGGTAAATTTCAACGAGTCACTGATAAACGAAGCTCTCGTTTCCCTAAAACTTCTGGCTCTTCCTACTTCACAGCATTTTCAAAAGATCTTCTGCGGACGCTGTTTAACTTCTTTGGTGGGAAACCAGCATCATGAACACTTCAGACCAGCTGTAGTGATGCTTTATACATCTGCAGCTGGTGACAATCCATCCATCATCTCTGCACCTTCATCCTCACCAGGGTCATGGGGGGCGGAGTCTATCCCAGCTGACTCAGGGTGAAGGCAGGTTCACCTGGACAGGTAACCAGTCTATCACAGGGCTACACTTAGAGACAGACAACCAAGCACACTCACATTCACACCTACGGACAATTTACAATCACCAATTAACCTCAGCATGTTTCTGGACTGTGGGAGGAAGCCGGAGAACCCGGAGAGAACCCACGCTGCACGGGGAGAACATGGAGACTCCACTGGTGACAACGACAGGAATGAAAATGTAGACTAGTGACAATGCAATTAGTTAAAAATGACACTGTTGAAAGCTGTCATTTGAATTTTGAAGATGTTAAAACAGTTTATGTTGGTCTGATCCAGGATCACCATGGTGACGCCAGCAGGACATCCTCTGGGTTACCTGTTAAAAACAAACTGCTTTGTGTGGAGCTACAGGAGCAGTCAGGACCAACTTCATGTGCCAAACTAGTGCAGTGCTCCTTTATTAATCCCACTTGGAGGCTCCAGCTGGTGGAACTGGTTCTTATATTCAGACTCTGTACCGTCCAGTCCACCAGCATCATGGTGTGACTTCAGCTCCTCCTGTAAGAACCCTGCAGGGAGCAGCACACGGCATCAGAGCAAGATACGGGATGAATGCAGCGCTTTTCCCGCAAGTAGGAGGTTATCGCTGCGATTCAGAGCAGAGACACGGCCGTCACATGACTGTTATCTGCCCGGATACTACCGTGGCGGAGTTGGGAGCTGGATGGAGCGGCAAAAACAACACGGCAGGACGGATCACAGTGTTCGCTCCCACCCACATGTTATGACTCACGTATGACTCACCAAACGTGCCAGTAAAAAGATCAGCGCTCCTTTCAGCAGGGAGGGGGAAAAAAAAGAAAACAAGAGGGTAACTTACAGGCTCCTACCGGGAATCCATGCGTTTCTGCTCAACCCGTCCTGGTCCCGGCCCCTCCGGGCTTCCTCTGGAGCCGCTTCCAGAGAACAGGGCGCGCAGGCAGCACTTCTGGGAACATCAAGCCATCCACACAGAGCCGGAACACAGAGCTGCACTCTGAAACTACACAGGAACCGTCAGGGAACGTTTCCTAAACGTTCTCCGACTGCTTGTGTTGACTTTTGCAAGAAAGTTGCGGTTTGTTGTTGCAGCAGGATCCTGTGGGAGTCAGTTCAATAGAAAGCTGCAGGAAAATCAGTTCGATGGAAAAACAACCCAGCGAACGTTCCCTGAATGTTCTCTGAGAGTTAGTTTTATAGATTTCTGCAAGAAAATTGTAGAGAACGGGAACCTTCAGAGAATGTTCCCTTAATGTTCTCTGAAGGTTAGATTTGTAAAAACATCCAGATTGTGCTGAGACACAGAGCTGCACAGCAACAAGATTGAGATTACACAGGAACTGTCAGGGAACGTTCCCTAAAGGTTCTGTTTTATAAACTTTTACAAGAAAATGTCAGTTTGTTGTCAAAACAGCCCAGCAAACAGGAACCTTCAGAGAATGTTCCCCAAAGGTTCTCAGAAAGTTAGTTTTGTAGATTATTTTACAAAAACGGCCCAGAAAACAGGAACCTTCAGGGAATGTTCCCCAAAGGTTCTCAAAAAGTTAGTTTTGTAGATTATTTTACAAAAACGGCCCAGAAAACAGAACTCTTCTTCTCTCTAAAGTAATAGTTTTTATTAGCATTCATCAGCATGAACATAACAGTCTGAGGTGCTGACAGATCTTCAGACCAACAACAGAAAAGCCTTTAAGGAATGTTTTCTGAAGGTTTTCTGAAGGTGTAGCTCAGAAAACAGGAAATTTCAGAGAACGTTATCGTAATGCTCTCTTGAGGTTAATTTTTGTAAAACCATTCAGGTTGCGTTGAGTCATAAAGATGTACAGCAATAACTTGGAGACAACCGGAAAGCAGGAACCTTCAGGGAACCTTCCATCAGCGCTCAGGACAGGATGTGTGACCGTAAAGCTCCTCTGACTAGCCAGAGATGTGAAGTGGCCCAACAGTTGTGTGTTTGGACGCTGTCCAAAGTTAGCGGCCTGAAAGTTCAAGACCCAACATAAACCCAAAACCAAAACTAACTGAATCACGATTAAAAACAATAAAAATCTCAAAGCAAAACCCAAATTTCTAAACTGAACCCGTCGTGACTGTAAAGGCAAATCCAGTCTGTGCTGCACAAACAGAGGTCTAAACAACCACAGAAGGTTAGAGTACTTTACATTTTATTAGCATTCATCAGCATGAACATGAAAATCTGACACTTCTTCAGACCAACAACATAAAAGCCAAACGGTTTTCTTCTCACGCTTATCATACGTTCAGTGTAAAAGCGTTTGCTGCCGTTTCTTCCAGCAACCTTCACAACAATATAAAATCCTCGACACTGACTGATGGTAAAACGGACCAAAGACAGGAGCCAGTTCGTTATAACTTACTATTCATTACACTATTAATTACCTGTAAGCCGTGTGCACATTACAGCGCTGCCTCTGAGACAGAATCCTCCTCCAGATGATCTCAGGCAGGCTGTCAGAATTGTGAATACACAGAAATACAACTGACGAAGGAATAATTTGATCCAAGGCCAGCCGAGCAAATTTTCAATTAACTGCTGAGCACTTTCAGGTTACTGTGGTTACAAACACCTACAAGTTTTAAAAGTAGTTCAGCACCTCGGTGTGCGCCGCGGTGCTGCATCTCTCAGAGATTCTTTTTTTTTTTTGTCTCTCTCGCAGGGAAACGTGTCTTTTGATTTATGCCTCACAGAGGAGTAGAATGAAAGTTGGACATGTTGGTTTGACAGTGCAGCATACATTTCTCACTTCTGTGGAGTTACAAGTCTAGTGTTTCAGTTTTTGTATGGATTAAACCAGCATGTCAGTGAGCTTTGGAGGTGCAGGTAGACGGACAAAAGGTTAATTTTACCCTAAATGTCTTTCCTCCAGGACAATTCATTCATACTGAGCCAGCACGCTACAGCTGTAAGGTCACCTGAGAGATAATAAATGCAAGACAATGTTGGTAAAACGTTCCCTCACAGAAACAGTATCTGGGTTATTTATTTGGTTTTGATCCCAGAGGTAGAGGAGCAGGTCCACTCCCGGCGAGGAGGCACTTACAATCTGAAAATAAAATCTGTTACGCAATAACCTTCAGAGCATCTGGAGACGGCGGTCAGCGCTGAGGACAGGTGACCCGGGTGTGTCCCGGCGTGTGGCAGATGCCGCAGGTGCGAGGTTTCCGAGCAGCGGGGGGTTTGTTAGCGACGCCGTTTCCCGTCATCCTCCTCCCCCGCCTCTCTCCATCTCCATCACTGTTAACGCCGAGACCACCTGACAGGGTGAACAACACGAGGAGGTTAGAGGTCGCCGCTTGTGAAAGCACCACAGATTATTGTGGGGCTGAAGGCGCCGCGGCAGCCGCAAGGTCTCAGTGTTTGTGAGTCGTGACAGGTTTTTTTTAAACCATTAATAAGGTGTAGGTGAGAGTGAGCGCTCTCTCTCCTTGATGTTCGATCTGAGGCTACAGCTTGTCTGCTTTCTCTGATAAACATCGTGTGTTTCACTCAGGCCAGATCTGACAATCAGACACTACAAAAAAATAAATGATATGAGCTGCAGATTTCTGTTTATGATGCTCTGCTAACGTGAAATATGTTTGTGAGATTAGACAAAATTCAGAGAGCAAATAGCTTTGGTCAAAATCAACAGTGACAAAAATCCAACTTAGAGTTTTGAAATTTAGCTCCACTGTACCCAGTTTCAATGACCTATTTTTAGCACAACCAGAAACCAGAAACCTTTTTTAACTGAATGCGTTCCTTTAAAACTGGTTTATTAACAAGATGTAGATCCATGACAGCTGTCCTGTGAGGCTACGCTAACATACATGCCGTTTGTAGCCTTTGACTGGTGTGTGGAGCCTGTATTAATTCCCTCATATGGGCCGGCTTTAATTCTGAACCCTCATACTGGGGACACTTCTACATGTGTGGTCGTGATGGGAAAGGTTAGGATAGGAGGCAGGAGAACGCATTGTGTTATGAAGATGAAATGTGTCTCTGTGTGCGTCTTGCCTGCTGGAGGTACGTTCTCATCAGCCCACTGGAAGAAGCCACACTGCTGCTCTCTTGGTTTCCCACATGTGTGGAACGTCCGGCCCTTGTTCGGACCGTCCTTCTGCACCGTGCGCGCCACGGCCGCCTCATTGCAGTTGCACATCACCTGTCCCGCGTGTCCTTGTGCGCCCACTTGCTGCCCTCTGCCTCCCCCAGATGTGTTTCTGAAGCCCAGAGATGGCCTCGGAGGCTGGGAGGTCCGCGGCGCCGGCAGTGGAGGCCCTCGGCTCTGCGGTGCTCCCTGCTGACCCGGTTGATCCGCCCACAGGAAAAAGTTGCAGCTTCCGGCGTTGCACTTGTAGAACTGGCGACCCTGGTTGGGGCCGTCTTTGCGCACAGTCAGGAGGAGCGCTTCCTGTCCACAGTTACATACAATCACATCACCGCTGGAGTCTGGACTCACGCCGCTGAAGCCCGTGGGAGGTCCTGGGTGTGGCGTCCAGGAGCGGACAGGCTGAGGATTGAAACTCGGGGCTCTGGGTGGTTCTTGTCTGGGGGGCCTCTGAGGTGGTGGAAGACGGTCATCTCCTCTTCTATCCCCTCCACCACCACCACCACCACCTCCTCCTCCTCCTCCCGCTGCTCTGAGGTATTTCAGGTCCAGCACCTCTCTGAGCGTCTCATCGCAGCCGCCGATGCAGCCGACAAAATCCAGAGGCATCATGGGAGGGAGGCTGCCCCTGCGGAACCTAAATCTCAACCTGAGGAAGGCAGGACACACAGGAGTCAGCCTGCTAATCTGACAGAGCTCAAAAAACAACTGTAAAAAAAACATATGAACTTCACAGACAAAAATGAAAGTAAGACATTTGGATTCCCAAATCCAAAATATTTAGGTAAATTCGATAAGGCCAATCTACTTAAAGCCACAATTATGGTCATAGAATTATTACACAACCTGACATCATGGTATAAAATATAATTACAAGACTTTGGGTCGTGTCCTTCAGCCCAGTGCGTGAAGCAGGAGGAGATGTTTGGACTAAAACACAAAAAAGCTGTTATGTTAATACACAACCGTTAAACACAGGACTGAGGATGGAGATAAACAGTCCATCAGAAAGTGGAGTTTTCAAAATGCGTGTGTGTAAGACAAAAGTTGGTATAATACAGCAAGTTGCCGTGGCGACAAGCAAGGCTGCGGCAGAAAGCATGAGTTCACTGCTGCACACAGATTCTGCTAACAGCATCTGAAGTTATCCAACAAACTGAAAGCTGCTGGGTGAAATCTGATTAGAAAAAAAAAACCACACTGATATTGTTTTAGAATAAATGCTGTAACTCAACTTTGAGCCCTGTACCAGATTGGTTGCCATGGTAACAGATGCTGGTGTGGAGCACTTTGGCTCGCTGCTTGCGAGTGCGCCCTATATTTGGACTGAGCTGAGGCACGTGCTCAAGGGGTTAACGCCCACTGGTGTAAACAAGAATTTTGACTTTTTTTTTTTTTTTTTGCATCGCTGAGGCCACTGAGAGCTTCAGCGTGTTCATCGTCTGTTTGCACAGCTGAGGCTGCAAAATAAGGCTCTGAAGGCACTCGGCACTGAAATGACCATGAAAAGGACGACGTCTTTTTTTATTTTTTATAGGTTATGTGTGCCTCGTTACTAAAGGTTTGAACTGTGCTGAGAGGAAAACGATGTGGACAAAGGAGTCTTTAACAAGCTCTCATAATGCGGGACACACTGAACCTCAGTCAGTGGTGCAGTAAGGTTCAAACCAATCTATAAGAGCATTTATTCCAAATCAGTATTTGTTCAACAGGTTAGTTTAACAACTAGCAGCTGAAAAAAGGAGCATCTGATGAACAAATCAGCAACAGTCCACCATAACAACCTGACAGCAGTTAACTGTCCTTGTTTAACTTGATTAGAAGACATTACAAGGTGCAGGAGGAACTAGAGACTGTTCCTATTAAAATCAAAAAGTAGGTCTGATTTACATTCTGCGACTGTCCTCATCCCCTTATGCAGCGAACCAACACTTTATGTGCGTCTGCAAAGTTTGCAACGCTCCCTGGAAGTTCAGTTTCATAAACATGTCAAACACCATCCTGTCAGGAGCTGGATCTCTTGAACTGTGTCAAAATGGCAACCCATCCATCCATCCATCCATCCATCCATCATCTCTCCACCTTCATCCTCACCAGGGTCATGGGGGCTGGAGTCTATCCCAGCTGACTCAGGGTGAAGGCAGGTTCACCTGGACAGGTAACCAGTCTATCACAGGGCTACACTTAGAGACAGACAACCAAGCACACTCACATTCACACCTACGGACAATTTACAATCACCAATTAACCTCAGCATGTTTCTGGACTGTGGGAGGAAGCCGGAGAACCCGGAGAGAACCCACGCTGCACGGGGAGAACATGGAGACTCCACGCAGGAAGATCCCGGGTGTCCTCACCGGGACGCCAACCGGCGACCTTCTAGCTGCGAGGCGATGGTGCTAACCACTGAGACACCTGCAGCAAAATGGTGACCCTTTAACTACGGTTTCATTTTGCGAAGAGGGGGAAGTCGCAGAGAGCCAGATGTAGTGAGAGGGGCGAATGGAGAGCAACGGTTGTGTTGTTGTGACCAAACCACCTATGTGTAATCACTACAATGTGCACAGCGCACTGGAGCTCATTGCGCCACAGTTCAGGTCACTTGCACCAAATGCTCTCCTTCTCACTACCTGAGACGTTACAGTAGAGCTCTGCATTGACTGTCAGACGCTGGGGGATAAAGTCACAACGCACGATTATGTAAATGTTGAATAAGACAACAAACATTCTCCTGGTGCTCCTGACCACATGTCTGTGGTGTGGTTTTGGAAACTGTGGGCTCTTTCACTGTGACAGCGGCTGGTTTTTCTCTCCGTGGCCGCCGCAGACCCACCTCCCATCACGGCTGGTAAGCCTCCTCATGAAAGTCGGAACATGTCCGGTTTTAACAAACACACAAGATGATGCTTCCAGTTTGGGCTCCGTGGAGAAATCGCAAACCTACATGTGACACATATCCGACTGCTGACAACGTGGTGTTTCCTGACACTTCCTGCTCACATTAGACTGTGACATGCTCCGTGAACATGGAGTACAACAGCATCAGAACTTTTTGATCACCTCTTGTATTGAAATGTACTTCTCCTTAGTAAATCTTTCAAGTTTCTGGATGTACTGTAGAGATTTACGAGTACATTTCCATAAAGTTCTGGACTCACAAGAGACCGATTAAGAGACCGCTGTGTTCATACATAAGCAGACACGTCTTCAGAGCTCTAACTGGACAGTAGTGGCTGTACTGCACATGAAAGAAGCTGCTGTTACAAAACTTGTTTCCCAAGTTCAGAATAACTTTATTTTCTGTCTTGTTTTTACTTTTCTAGTGTTGAAAGTGTTTTAATTCAATCTGGAGGGATTGCAGGTCTGTATCTGCACTGACAGTATCCCAACTCTTCTGGTGGAACGGACGAACAAACAGGTCTTTGAGTCTCTTTCTGTGTGAATCAAAAAAAAAAAAAAAAAGAAAGTGCAACTGGCTCTTACCTGTTTGTCCCTCGCATTGCATCAGAGGACATTTGCATAAATGTGAGCAGCTCCACAACGCTGGTGGGCACCCTCTAAATCGCTGTGTCGCAACAGACAGAGCCGGAATGCAACCCTGCACAATGGAGTCCATGTGTGTGAAGAGTCTGCGGCCACGCGGGCATTTCTGGAGTCTTTAATGTGTCATTATCCTTTAACTGGGCCATTTGTGAGTCAGTCACATAGTGCACACAGCTCCAGGCTGGGTCCAAATATTTTTGTAACTTGCCAAAACCAAGTGCAACGCTACGAAACCTTTGGGGAAATGCTTTTTAAAAAACCAACGTGTGCATAATTACTTTCTTCATAGAGATGATCATGTTTCACCACTCGCTCTGATGGGAAACTTTTTTTTCTCTCGAAGCAGATAATCGTGTTTGGTTGTGGTTTTAAATGTCATTCTAAATTACAAACTTGCAGCCTAGTAGAGCTGAATGTTTCTCATTTCATCTCATTCACAAAATATGTGAACGTCTAATCATATGAAAGTTATGATTTTTCATGCACAGCATCCTCCGTGTCATCACAGTTTGAACTTAGACCTGACGAGTGAATCATCATCTTGAAAATGACTCATTTCAGAGCGATTCGAATGTCTCTCAGTGCTGTAACGTGCACGGCTCCGTGTGACGACCAGGCAACATGTTCGGCATTAAACCAACACTCACATGTGTACGGGGTGCGGCTGACAGGTGGGACAAACGCTGTCATCTCGGCTGACCTCCTGCACCACGTCAGGAAACCACACGGCCGTCTTACAGGCCGGGTATCCCACACATGACAAGAATTTACTGCAGGGGGAGACACAGAGCAGGTAAAACAGTTAAATGTCAGCAGAGAAGATGCACACAGAGCAGGGATCTCCAACTCCGGTCCTCCTGAGCTCCTGTCCTGCAGGTTTTAGACGTTACTGCAGCACACCTGACTCACACTAATGGATCATTAACAGACTTGTGTAGAACTTGACAACAAGCTGTTGGAAACCTGCAAGACAGCAGCTCATGAGGACCGGAGTTGGAGATCCCTGACATAGAGTTACGAGAGGGGAAAAAAAGAGAATAACAAGGTATTTTAAAACAGTTTAAGCAGATTCACAACAGATTTTCCAAAGTATACTTTTGTTTGCTTTTGCCTCGAAGACAAAATCCACATTCAGATTGTTATGGTGGAACATTAAGACCGTCAGCTTCACATTTAACACAGCACACTGAATGTTTGCTCGCCATAATATATTTTTTATGGAATGTATCCTGTTGTAAAAGCTGCTGCTTGTTGGTACCTTTTTTATGAGCTGCATGGTAAGAAAGTGAAACCCCAAAATCAATCAACAAACATTGCAGCTTTAAAGGAAAACAGTTTAAATTACACAGATTGTTGGACTCAGTGATGCTGCAGAACCAAAGAGGAACTACATCACTGTCCGTTACTACCACAATAAATCCACACCTGTAACATAAACAAAGCCTCTAGATGATTACTGTGTTGGACTACTCATCACAAAATATGTAAATCTCTTCCAAATTACTTTCATGACTCACTAAAAAAGAAGAAATCTAAGATAACATGCAGTTGATTTGTAGTTATTAGTTATTTATTCATTTATCAGCCCACCAGAGCACCAATACAAACTAAAATGAAAAATAACAGTTGATTATTTAAACCTACAATCCACACGCACAGCTTTTTTTAAAGTGCAAAGTGAGGACTTCAGATTTTTTTTGTTTAATTTTTTTGCAGGATCTGGTGCAAATGCTTTATTTTATTTTTTTTTGGCAAATTATAAAATAAGAAATTGTTAATGTCGGGTAGCAGGAGATCCAAAGAATGGTGTCAACAGAGCAGATTCCACCGACAGCCAGTCCTGAAACTTAAGCATAAGAAAACGGTTTTCTCTGGCAGGTTTCATGCTCAGATCTGAGTTTAGCTCCTTTGTGACTTGGGTCATATTGATGTGTAGATAATAAGCTAAAATGTGGAAAAGGTGCATTATTGTCCTGTAATGTGTGGACAGAAACATGTGTCTCATATTGAGGGAGGTCAGAAGAAAGGCAGAATTAGGTTAAACTTACTAAAGAACGCTACTCTTTGTGTCATCTCACCTGTTTCCTTCCCTCTTCTTCTTCAGCACCATGTCCCGGCCACAGTTAGGGCACTTCCTCACCGGCAGCGGGATCTCCATGTCCTGCTCCTGAGCTTCAGGGATCTCCTGAGCTGCACCCAGATATGGTGACAGAGCTTCATCTAACCTGAGGCAACAAAAGGAAGCAGGTGTAACTAATCCATCGCTGTGAAGTACGACGTGGTTTCTGCTAATGTGGCTGTAGAGCGAGCATCAGATATACGAGGTTTGTCAGACAAGTTCCAGGACTGGTGGCACAAAAGTTCTTTTTCAAACCCAAACTAGGAGTTTCCCCTTCAGACCATCAACCAGCTCGTCTACAGAGGTCCTGCAGCGTTTGCTTCGTCCAGAAGAGGCAGAGTTGTGTCAGGACCAGTGGAGGCTGCTTCACCATGACAACCTGCTCACAGCGCCCTGAGCATCCCACAGCTCCTGGCTGAGAAGAACATCTCCTCCCTACTCACCCCACCTGGCTCCGTGGGGTTGGTTCCTCTCCCCCAAGCTCAAGGGCTCATCAAGGAGACCCGCTTAGAAGACGTGGACGACATCAAGATGGCTGTGAGGACGGAGCTAAGAGGATCCTGTAAGAATCCTTCCAGGAGTGCATGGCGGCATGAAGAGAAGGCTGGGGAAGTGTGTTAGACTCCAAGGGGATTACTTGGAAGGGGAAAACTGGTAGTTTGATGTTTGGATTTGATATCTTTTGTGACACCAGTCCTGGAACTTTTCAGACACACCTCGTACACACATTCACTACAAGCTACAGCGTCACTAACTTTTTTGCCTTCCTGACGGACTCAATGAAGACGCTCTTGTATTTCTGGATGTGGTGCTGCAGCACGCTCCGTTTGTCTTTCCTGCCCTCTGACACCAGCTTCAGGTCCGCCTCCAACTCAGCACGGAGGTTTGGTTTTGACATCTCATAGCCCATGGAATTATACCCTGAACAAACACAAGCTTGACAGTTAGCAGAACTGAGTGACGGGGCAACGACAGAAGGAAGCTTATTGACATCTCTGTGGATTTACTGTTCGAGATATTAAACAATAATATAGCATAAAAATAGCAGCAGACGACTGTCTGTTATGTAGAGATATAGCAGAGTAACGGTGTCCTGAAAAGATGACGCTCTAGTGAATGTGAATGTCGTGTACAGCACCTTTAAAGTCTGCACTAAAGTTTGGTATGTACAGTATGTGTGCACATACCCTCCACCAGTCCCATGCCAAGTTCTCCAGGGAGAAACCTCTGGTCGGCTGTCAAACCCACATACATGCGGCTCTTTATGGTCTCAATGTGGTCTGCATGGGTTGCATCTGTGCCTGTAATACACACAGTTAACACAACACAGTTCACATAAGTTCACTCAACAAAGCTGCTCATTTGCTTTTACTGACAGAATTACTGTAAAATCAGATTTCTGTGTGACTCTGACAACATTTTCTTATTTCTAACATGTTCAGAAGTTATATATGAGTTGATTTTAAAGCTGTCCAAGTCACACACACTCATTAGAAACATGTCTTGAACTTACCGATGCCGTGTTTCTCCATCAGCGATATGAGGTCGGCTTCGGTGAGCAGCTGCGGAGGACTCGTCTGTCCGTCCACCATCTCGATAGCAGAGGGCTGGAACTGGGATTCTTGTTCATACACTGGGATCACCTACAAAACAGAGACAGTAAAACATATCACCTACAGGCAGCACGAGCCACAAGGCAGCTTGTATTAATGAATGAAGACAAGACTGAACTTTATCAGTAGCTGTTTATTTGTAAAGCTTTTAGACTGGCAGTTAACTCTTTAAAGGAAGAATAAATTGTGTAAAGTGGGCTTTGTTATTTCAAAGAGTTCATTTTAACAGACACACACTGTACCTTGGTGCTCCACTTGTCATAGGGGTAAACATCCAGGTAGTTCCTTGCAATGATCATGAGTCCAGAGGTGGAGAACTTCTCCTGAGCGATGTCTATGTCCACCACAGTCTCCTGCCCCAAAGCATCCTGGGATACGCAGGCTAAGAAGTGCCGGACAATGAACTCATACAGACGTCCTTCGTTGCCCTGAAAAGAATCGAAACAGACAATTTTTACTCTCTGTGTTTGTGTTCGGACCATGTACACAGAGATCATGCCATAGTCTTTAATTTTAAAAAAGGAGGGAAAAAGATCTCTTTCCTGCCCTGATCAGTGTTTTTACTAGATTTCCAAAATGATCTATTATGAATGCAAGATACTATTGCCATTCTAGGCGATGCATTTAACCGTTGGGCTGATGCTTTCCATCATGATATGAATCTAGAATTAGCGCCTTGCGTTTGTGTGCCTCCCTGAACCAGTTTACATCTATGTCTGCCCAGACTCTTCTAATATATCGTAGTATAATTAAAGACTTAGATGGGATTTAGCAGGTGAGCACCCGAGGTTAGCATCACAAAGGTTAGCATGTGAAATGTGGTGACAGTCTCTTGTCCTGGTCCTGAGTTACAGTGATGAATAACGGCCTGTAGATTGTTTTTGCATTGTGACGTCACAGTGAGGATGAACCTCAAATTCAAGGGAACTTTTGTGCCGAATTTAAAAAATTTCTCTCAAGGAATTCAAAAGATACAACGATCATGAGGAACAACATGAAGACATAATAGCTCCGGCTACAGACTGCCAGTCAGCAACTGCATATATTATTAGGAAATGGTTGTTTTGACTAAATGTGTTTAAAACACACACATTTTAACTGCAAATAATTAGGAAGGGTTTATGCAACATGCAGTACAGACATATTATATCCCTGGACAGTAAAAAAATCGGACATTAAGGAGATACGTGAGGGGTTCATGTGCTCTAACTCAGCTCCACTCCTTGCATTCCTACCTGCAGCGTGCCGGTGTACTTGGTGGGGTGTATGGGAGGGTGGGCCTGGTCGGAGTTCTTGCCCTGCCGTGGGTTGGGACCCCCCGGCTGGTCAAGCACCCGCTGGGCAAACGTCCCCCAGTCTGGGCTTTGTGCCTGCTGCTCCACCAGGGGGGCCAGAGCCAGGTTCGCAGGAAAGATGTTGGTCTCTGTGCGGGGATAGCTGATAAACCTGAGCAACAGGAAGAAAACACAGAAAGTCATCTTCACGCAAACATGCACAGACAGAGGGAATGCTATTAAAATATGACATTACTGCTGAACTCAGCCACCAGATGCCTGAACTGCCAGATGGTCTTTTCATTTACTTTTATTAAACCGTGTCTCTGTACACAATGGATTCAAACTGATGCAATCAAGATGTCATTGAAGTGAAGACTTTCAGCTTCATGACAAGAGCTTTAACAAAAATGTAAAACTGTTTAGGAATTACAGACATTTTCTTACACAGGCTTAGAAATATTTCTGATGTGTTCACAACGAACGTCTCAAGAGTTTAACACGAAAACTGACAAGTTACTGTTCCGGTTACATGACATGCCACGCTAGCTGTTGAGCTGTGATTTACAAACAGCTGTTTACAAAGTTTACACTCGACTTTTTGGCCAACAAAATGCAGCCAAACAGACGCCTTCTTTGGTGCCAATCAGTCAGGAGACTTTACATGGACTGCACTTGTATAGCTTTTCTACCTTAGTGGTACCCAAAGCGCTGTACAATGTGTTTCTCATTCACCCATTCATACACCAATGGCGACAGAGCTGCCATGCAAGGTACTGCCTGCCATCGGGAGCAACTCCGGGTTCAGTGTCTTGCCGGGCGGGGGATCGAACCGCCAACCTTGTGATTGGAGGACAACCGGCTCTACCTACCCGCCACTTTACATGAGTCAGACTTAGCAGTCTCCATTAGGCTGTGACAGCTCAAAGTCGTGAAAACATTTTTCACAGGTAGTCTGTTCCTCCTGCTGACGAACACATCTGGATTAATCCTGGAGGGCTGCTGATGAAGCACTTTCCAGGACCAATAAGAATTTGGTCGGATTTGAGTCTCATAACCACCCAATGGACCAGTTGGCATCGGGACTACCTCCCTAGCTTCAACATGGACCAACTGAAGGCAGCTTCAGTGAAGCACCTCAAGGGAAGAACTTCAGGATTTGGTGATGTCCTTGGGTTCTAGACTTCAAGCAGCCAAAAGATTTGCATCAAAGTGTAATGCTTCTATTTATAATTAAGTCATATTGCTCTTGAGCCTTTGAAAATGGAGGGACTAAAGAAACATGTGGCTGTAATTCCAACACAGTTAATGCCTGCAAATGCAAATTCAACACTTACAATCAACACCAGACCTTTTATCTCCTTAATTTGTCATGGATCAGAAGAAAACAAGACCACATGTGGTCAGAAAACTGCTTCAAGTCATGATGGAGGTGGTTATGTAAAAATGTCTGTAGCTCCTAAACAGTTAATGCATTATATTTGTGAAACCCCTTGAATTAAAGCTGACAGTCTGCACTTCAATCACACCTCGATTGCTTCGTTTCAGTCCCGCTGTGGTCGTGGACAGAGATAAGATTATGAAAGCTGTGTCCAAACACATCCAGACATGACTGTAAGCACATGACCTCAGCAGCTCTTATTCAAACGTTCTCACACTCACCCTTGGGTATAGAGTTTTTCTGCAATTCTCATGGCCTCTTTGGCATTGATCTTTAGTTTCCGAGATGCCAGTTTCTCCATTTCCTGTAGGTCAGACAAAAGCAGAGGACTGATGGAAATGGGGAAACATGAGCAGGACAAAGTCTATCTTTCTATTGTGCTAGAAAACAAACTGCAAACATCTTAGACCATAAACAAATGTGTAAGTATGATGCAGTGTGTATCATGTCTGTGTGTGTGTGTGTGTGTGTGTGTGTGTGCAGCTGTTTAACCTCATATTCTTACCACAGTGTCCAAAGGCAGCGGTCTCCATTTACTCTTGGGTTTGCTGGTTACTGAGGTGACGGTTGCTATGGGATCCTGCAAGTGAATGAAATGATATTCTGCTTTTACACGTGGCTTTTAATCCACTTTATCTCTGCAGGTCAAAAACCCTTTTAAAATAGTAGTGGTGTTTATACACATGTAGATCCACAAACATCAGGACGCAGCGCACGCACACACAATCAACTAATATCGTATTTTGGATTTATATGAAGTAATTACACAAATTTGTAAATTTAAAATGATCAAAATAATATGATGTCAAGACATATTCCCTCTCACATGATGCTATGGGCGTTCCAGTGTGAATGTACAGACGTGACTCAATGATCCGACACTAAATGTAAAACCTTCTTCTATGTCGGATAGCAAGGCTGTCGGATTGTCAAGACGGAGGTCCAGATACGAGGAGGGCTTGATGCTGGAAGGATCATTAGTTGTCAATTATTGTTCATAGTTGTTATAATAACTAGTAGGGCTGGTCCCAATAAAACTTTCTGCTCTCCGGATATTCAGGCCCAGTTAATGATGAATATCAGCATATTCGGTGCTCCTTCAGGATATCAGTATGTGGAACTCCCAGCTAGTCAGTCAGAACTGATGGAGCCTCTTGGATAGAACGTCTTCAAGGAACTCAAGCAAGTCCAGCTACGATTAATCTACCAGAATAATAGATTCTGTCAGTACAAGACAAAAAATCAAGCAATGACCTGAAGAATCTAAAGGTTTAGTGGAGTTGAGATGGCCTACACATCATGCAGCTTTACTACTTTATTCACGTGTAGCCTCGGTGTACACAAAGCATTAGTCTGCCTTAATGTGAGTTTTCCATTTGATACTCAAATCTTGCTCAATGGGAACCAGTGACAACAGCTAAGTGGTAATTAAAAGGCTCGTCAGAATCAGCTTTGCTTTCAAAGTGTTGTTCTGTGACAGATGACACCTCTTTCCTGCATTCAGTCAGTGAAGCTGCACAAGGTTAAAAAAAAGAAAAGATGTTGAGGCTGGATCAACAAAAAGAATATCAGATAAACCAAAACAGAACGGCTACTGTACATGTACAGGGTGTGTGGGTGATAATGATTGTGGCTGTGTTATTATTAACCTTTATTACAGAATGAGAATCACTGATGATACTGACAAGGTTAAGTGTTGTTTTATAATAACTTACAGTAGATAAATCTGCTAAGAGGATTTCAGTAACTGAGTCTAACTGTTTTGATCTGAACTATTTGACAAATTTAATGCAACATAAAATTCAAAGACACAGATTCATAATTACACATGTTAATGTAGTTAAAAACACACAAACAGGCACATACCTCCATGCAGATCTGATAGAGCACCAGACAAGCTGTGTGACTGAACAGACGGTTTCTTTTCCAGTTGAACTCCACAGAGTCCTCCTCCACCTCGTGCAGCACTGACACAACAACAAACAGGCAGGAGAGAGGTGATCATCCTTTTAAACCCTAAATTCTCGCATCTCCGTTAGACTTCTGGGTCTGAGCGTGGATGAATTTGCACCTTTGATCTTGTAGAAAGTCTCCGGTATGAAGGCCTGGATGGCTTTGAACCGCTCCACCACAAAGCCCAAAGTGGGAAACTGACAGCTGCCGTATGAGATTAGCTGATTGGCCAGGGACGCTGGAAAGATCTTCTGCAGGCGAAGCGTCTGGAATCGGGTGAAGGATGCACCTGTAAAAGGAAAGAGGAGTACAGGGTTTTCCATTCCATGATACGCGTCAGACAAACAGCGCCACCAGCGTTGTGGGTAAAACGGCATCAAGCAAGGTCAATATTCAGATTTTTGATTTTGCTAAACTACACATTGTCGAGCCATCCCATGATACTCAAAAGAATGTCTTTCAAAACTTCTTTCTCTGCACCCTTACCTATCCGCAAGTCCAGCTCCTGGCGGACATCAACAGCATCGCTGACATTAACATCCGGCTCCAGGAGAGTTTCACAAGCTCTCCGAATTGAGTTGGGTGTGATCTCAGAAAACTTGGCCCGAAAGACTTGTATGTTTGACTTTACTAAAAAACAAAAACAAAAAAAAAACACATACACACATGCTATTATTAGGAGCCTTTTGTGGACAGATGAACACAAAACCTGAAGAATTTATAATTCTGCACACTGCTTTAGATCGATATCACTTCACCAGTATTATGAATGCCAGTGGTGTTCATGTTAGCTTGACGTCTTGAGAAATAAGCGCGTTCACTCACTTACTGAGAGCTACTTGCCATTTTTATTGTGTTTTGCACATTGTTTTTAAAACCTTGGAGGTGTAAAATAAAAGCTCTCTTATTCCTCTAGCCTCCCCCCTTAAATAGATGTCCTCCCAAATTCAAGCCAGCAAGAATTTTTTAGCTTCTACTGTAAACACTAATCATCAACACAAGCCCCTCACTGCCTCCAGATGAACTACTCAGAATGAGCTGCAGCCTCTCACCGGGTTTGTTTACTTTCTAGAGCTGCTTCTACTAACTTGAAAATGTCTCAGCCACGAGCAAAGCACACGAGAGTCTTCATACACGCCTAGCATCTGAGGAACTAAACACTGAGTGGATTACTTTTGCTTCTGACGGCAACAACAACAACAAATCCTTTGTGTTAACGCGTTGTGCGGCTAATGGGGTCGACATTGCAGTTATATTTTATGGTATGCCCACAGGTTAGAGCTCTGGGGAAACTGTAAAGTTTAGGGACATTTAGAGATGGTGGAAATTGTATAAAAAGATTTGAAAGCAACAAACAAGAACTGGGCGGGTTACTGTGCAATCTAAACTCAGCCGGTGTTTATATCTGTTAGCTTCTTTCCTGCTCTCTGTACATACACAGATTTAATACAGATAGTTGTGTCTGTGTTGTTGACAACAGAACCAGTGTGGAACAGTGGCTGAAACGCCGTCCATTAAAGACTACGAGTTAGACTGCAGTCATGTTGGAGCCATTTCCAGGCTGATGTTTTGCTAAATTACTGGTTTTGGAAGTGCAACTTGTTCTGACAAACCAACCAAACACGGAGGTAAACTAAATATCTAGGCTGTGAATTCAGCAGTATTTCTATGTAAAATGATGACTCGGTAAAGAAGTTAGACATGACAGAACGTCCTGGTCTCACACACTCATTCAAACCCAGGTCGGCTGCAGTGGCAAGTTTCCCAAAATGTCAAACTCCTGATCACTAAATATCCATTCATTACTTTTCAAAAGGTGTTTAGATTCACAGTCACTGGCGCTCACACAGCTACAACAGGAATACACAAGTATTAATACGATACCTGCTTTGCAAACGTCTATGATTTCAAATCCGATGTTTTCTCCCTCCCTGTCACAATCCGTCCATATGACCAAGGCCTGGCACTGCCTCACCTCCTTCTCTAGAGTCCGCTACAGAGAAGGAAGGCATGGAGAAAAGAGAGAAAAGAACGACGGAGGAAAGGAAAGACAGAAGGTCAGACGGGTTGAAGAGTCATCCAGTGAAATATCCCACATGTTGACAGAAAATAAACATACCTTGATTTGCATCATGTTGTCTGGACAATACTTCTCCACCTCTGCGTCAAACAGCAGCACAGGATTGCAGCTGTGCCTTTGGAGAGAAAAGGGTCCAAACACAGTCAGTGTCAGCTGTTAGGTGTGATACTGTATGAGACCAAAGAATACGTCTAAACCTACCATTTCTGGAACGGTGCTTTGAACTCCATGCCCAGTAGATGACCTGATACTGACGTCATGGTCACTGTCACATTCTGTTGCAGCGTGGAGGGAAATCAATGTAAACACACAGAAGAATCGAGCACATGTCTGCAGATTGAATTATTTTACTGTGTTTGCTTACCTGACCGAAGAGATGATATTCGTACTCGTAGATTTTATTAAACTTTGACATTCCTTCCCTCTGAAACACAAGAGAGTGTGATCAGCACCTGAACAACCACAGATTTATCATTTGTAGTAATCCATCCATCATCTCTACACCTTCATCCTCACTAGGGTCATGGGGGGCGGAGCCTATCCCAGCTGACTCAGGGTGAAGGCAGGTTCACCTGGACAGGTAACCAGTCTATCACAGGGCTACACTTAGAGACAGACAACCAAGCACACTCACATTCACACCCACGGACAATTTACAATCACCAATTAACCTCAGCATGTTTCTGGACTGTGGGAGGAAGCCGGAGAACCCGGAGAGAACCCACGCTGCACGGGGAGAACATGGAGACTCCACGCAGAAAGATCCCGGGTGTCCTCACCGGGACGCCAACCGGCGACCTTCTAGTTGTGAGGTGACGGTGCTAACCGTTTGTAGTAACATGAGCTGATTTTTAAGCTCAAAGGAAAATACGTAGTGCCAGTTGGTGGAAGAGGTTACTCAATATGCTTGATGACTGAATGGCTTTCTTTCGTGGACTGTAGGATCTGGTTGGACGACAAAACGGCATTCCAAATGTTTTTTTATTCAGTGGATAGGAGGTCAACTCCACGGTAACTTTAAGGCTTTGGTTTTAGGTGGAGGTCTGTTGAATTCGATTATATTGTCCAGATAACATGATAGAGTGCTGAGATGGGCAACATGATGACATACATTATGGAAACACAACACAGTGTAAAGTTGTCTGTCAGATCTCGCTGTGCTGTTTATACCGTGGTAGCTACTCGTGATTTCTCTTATATCACTGGCTGGATGAAGGAATGTTACGCAAACCATTAACTGCTAATAGTTGGCCACTCATTAGCTGAAATTTGATTATTCATTTCAGCATTAATCCAGACTGACACGACCAGAGGATGCTGTCTGTCGGCAGACTGTTGTAGAAAATGTAAAATTAGTGGTTTTGGGCTTCATAAAAGTTGGCCAGCTTTATAGAAGTGAAATCAAACTGTAGTAGTTTCTGTTTCAGTTGAGTTGATTTGTTTCATCTTTGTGTTTGTGAAATTGGTGTCCAACTGGATGTTGTACGACAAATTACGTATAACTAAGTATTCGTAAAGGTCTCATGCAATTCAATGTGGCCAAAAACACAAAAGACAACACACACAAAAACAGAGAGTTCATGATAAGTGATCACAACCCTCGGTGATCTCTTCATATGGCTTGTTTTGTCTGACCAACAGTCCCACAGATACATATTCATGATTTCAAACAGTTTAACAGAAAACCTGAATCCACACATTTCAGGACTGTGAGACGGATTATTAGTCATGTTTGCTCCATTAAAGACTTGCTTACTGTCCACAGACTGATCATAAAAGCTCTGTTAGAACTAGTATCTGTGTATACTTTGGTTTGTTTTCATTCTTCTTCTTCAACAGTCTTTGCTGCTGTGACATTGCACATTGACCCACTGTGGGACTAATAAAGGGATATCTTATCTTATTAAGGCGTTTTGGTGGTGAAGAAACAGGACTGACCCTCCTGGCTGTGCCGCCGGACATGATCTCGGAGATGCCTTTGGCTGCATCGTTCTTCTCGGCTACGCAGAGGACCTTCTTGATCTGAGCCCGGCTCCGGATCATCTCTGCCTCCTGCGTCGTGTCCGGACACCTGCCACCCAGCGCCGCGCAGAAACACCTCCGCTGGACCCCTGACCGCTGTAGAAGCGAAGATCTCCGGAAGAGGTGCAGTACTAGCATACCTGGCCGCTCTCACATGAAGCAGCTGCCCCTCCAGCCAGCTTCACCGCCGCCGTCTCTCCTCCAGGGTGACATGCTAGCTGACGGGGCTAGCTGACGGGGCTAGCTGGAGCCATGACACCCGCTCCCACAAACTGGTACTGAAGGATAAAAAAGTTGTCACCCGCTGACTGACTTCACTTCCCACAAATACGATACAAATTAAATAGAAAAATACCGAAAAATCTTGACGAATTGCTAATGAAAAACTTTCCAGGACGCGACACCAACAGCGGCACAGTTAGCTGTTTACAAAACCCGCGCCTGCCTGTCAAAAACTGCCGTAAACATGGTCGTAATACTGTCGTAAACCGGTGCCGTTGCCGAAACGTGTGAGTAAAACAAAACTAATCCAATACGTGCATTCAAATGTACAATTGTCTACAAGTTGTGTCACTGTTAATGCATCTTGACTATAAAAATATGAGTAAATGATAAATGATCATGTAAAATGTACTGTTCGACGGCTATTAGTGAAATCAGAATTTACATTTTGCTGTCTCATTTAACCTATAAGACCTTTAACTACCACTGAGCAGCCTGAGGAAATGTCTGTGGTATTTTTTTCTTTTAAGGAACCAAAGAAGATTTTACATTCTACAGTTAAGAACATATTCATATTTAAATATGACTCCTTTTGGCTGATTATAGTAAATAATTCAGCGCTCATGCATGCTCAATGTAAATCAAACTTGTATAAATTGCAAACAGTCAGCTTTCCAAATCAAAAAAATCTAAAAAAAAAAAAAAAACCCAAACAAACTACATAATAAAACATGCTAAGAAGTATCAGGAACTAACTGGATTTTTTTAAATGTAAGAAGCAAAGACAAATGTCCTCCTTAGCTGTAAAACTGACAAAGAATGTGAGTTTAACGTCTTGTACATCATCTGTTAAGAGCAAAGAGTCAAATATTTTTACATTATCGTGGGTGAAGTTGCTGCTTTACCTTCTCAAACCCTGAAATCACAGCAGCCATCCAATCAGCAGATGAGAAACTATGATGAAGTTAGTTTCAGTTTGTAAGTTAAGGGAAAAATTAAGGCACATTCAGTAGTCTAAAAACCCGTTAGATGTTGTAGGTAAACCCATAATGCTGTCTAAACCCACTTTTAATTGAAAAATCTGCTTATTTGTGAAAATGTAAAATAGGCAGATTTTCAGCTTTTTAAAAAAAAAAACACATTATGCCAGTTTTAGATCTAAAACATACACACACACACACACACACACACACACACACACACATACATATATATATATATAGAGAGAGAGAGAGAGGTCAAATCTAGACTATGTTGTTCCACAAAGCTAAAGAATCTTTTAACAGTTTCTAAATTATGAAACCTTTATCTGTGAATGATGTAGTGAAATCTCCCTTAATTAAATGTTCACAAATAAAAAAAAGATTTCATAAATATGAAAGAGACTTTTAGAAAGCATTAAGGTCTTATCAAGGACATCTGAATGTTTAAAACATCATTTTACATCATTAAAATGCTATAAAACAGAAAATCGGTCGTTCAGTTAAGGGGAAGTTAAGGGGAAACTCGCTGGAAGCTGAATTTCCCCTTAACTTTCCCCTTAACTCTCGAACAGGAAGCTGACTTCAGCGCGGTTGTAAAATGTCAGCTTATGGGTGGATTTTCCTTCAGATGGGAGGTGGTTTGATCACCTGACCAGACAACGACCAGCTGGGTAAACATGGCGTCTGTCTCTGGACGTGAACATTAAGTGGAGCTGCCGTCCGTCGCCGGTGCTTCTGTCGCACCGACGCGCCGTGTTTCAGGCCAGAAGTCCGTAAACGTGATGGATGAAGACGTGAGGAGGACACGGAGAGAAGCTTTCCTCTGATGCCGTCTCGTAGTTTTTTTTCCCTCCTGCACAGCATGAATGGTGTGATGTCTGCTCGGAGGCTGGCGCCACATAATGGCTTTTGTTACCGGAGCCACTGACTTGTGCGGCTCCTGCGTCTGTTTTCACTTGATCGGACACGTATGCTGCTCTGTAGACTAGTCCCTGCTGTGTAGACTAGTCCCTGCTCTGTAGACTAGTCCCTGCTGTGTAGACTAGTCCCTGTTGTGTAGCCTGCTGCCTGCAGGGGCGCAGCTAATGACAGGGCCCTCTGTACGGTGGGACCCCTTCAGTAAAGCCCATAAAGCAGCTGGATCCTGCACCCCGTCCAGCTGCACGACCAGTCCCTTTACCATCAGCGCTGTCTACACCGTGTGAGAGCAGAATGACCAGTGTGGCTGTTGCCCCCATGGCTGCCCGTCACCGCTGTGCTCTGACAGCTGGTTTATGACTGTCGGCGGCGCTGCAGTGTGTGTTGAGTCTCTCATGCCTTTCTCGACAGCACCACTATGATTGGCTCCCCGGACGTGGTGGCGTTCACTAAAGAGGATGAGTACGGCCAGGCTAACCCGGACCCCTGGGCTGTCCCAGAGGAGTTCTCTGTTCCCCTCCATCCGCTGGCTGACTCCAACCCCTGGGCCAAAACCTCCTACGCCAAGTTCACCAAAGACTTCATCCTCATCTCCGAGTTCTCCGAGCAGGTGGGCCCTCAGCCTCTCCTCACCATCCCCGATGATCCAAAAGTCTGCGGCACGTTCGATCTCAACTACTTCTCCCTCCGCATCATGTCGGTGGACTACCAGGCCTCGTTTGTGGGGCATCCGCCCGGCAGTGGCTACCCGAGGCTCAGCTTTGTGGAGGACTCAAGGGTGGTGCTGGGCGACTCGAAGGAGGGGGCGTTCGCCTACGTCCACCACCTGACCCTTTACGACCTGGAGGCGAGGGGCTTCGTGCGACCCTTCTGCATGGCCTACGTGGCGGCAGATGAGAGGAAAATCATGCTGCAGTTCCAGGAGCTGTCCCTCCGCTTCTCTCAGGCCTCCGAGTGTCTGAAGGCTGGGAACAGGAGGGCGTTCGCCAAGGAGCTCCAGAGGAAGCTGCAGGACCTTGAGTAAGAACTTCAGTGCATCCTCTGCCATACAGGGTTTAAAAACAGTGTGTCCAGTCCAGATCTGTTATTGATATTTCCAGTGGGCCCAGTTGCCTCCTGGTTCCCATTTGGTGACATCTTGACTATAGGCCAGGTGGTGCTCCTGTGCAGAAACAATACAACCTCACTCCAGTGTTTCTTTATGGGGCTTAGTAGTGATTTGGTTCAACGCATCTTTATTTAGGAGTATACACCACCTGAGTAAAAACCTAAAGGCCCTTAAAGTTACAAGGCCCGTCTCTGCAGGTTCCCACAGTAGAGCATCTGTCAGCTAGATGTGGAGCTGACTGAGTTCAGACAGTCTGAGTCTAGACTACAGCCGTGCTCGTAGATCTGTAAGGCTTCATAACGTTGTGATTTGATCTGAAAGGTAATATGCTGATGTGTAGGAGGTACGTGTGCATGCATTTACCTTTAGCATGTTAGCGTTTGTTAACCCCCTAAACTCCAAGCAGTGCATGGGGTGTTTTTAGAGAGAACTCAGAAGTCTTTTCTGTGCTTCATGACAAAGTTATAAAGCCATAAATAATAGAAAACCTGCAAAAACAAGAATTACATTTCTTTGATTATTTTGCTGTTTTAATAAAAAAAAAGGACTCAACATGTCTTATTTTCTAAGTGCTCACAAATGTTGCAAATACTGGAGAAAAATGGAGGCTGCACATAGTATAAATATATCTCCATTTTTATAACCTCGTTGTTCACAATCCTCTGAACATCAGCTCTGGTGCGCGAGGCTGAATACCAACAACTTGCTGACAACCTGCTCCTCTGTATACCGCTCATGAGCCACGCTGTATTTATTTTGTTCGCCAAATATGTTTTATTTTGCTCACAATCTCTCCCATTTGTTCTCGTACTCATCTGTTCCTCGGTCTGTGTAAATACAGCCTGCAGCTCAGCCGAATGGGATTGTTCTCATGCGAGCGTCGCTTGCAGCCGAGTCTGTCAAGGCGCCAAGCAGCACTGGATTTTTAGGTTTTTTCTTTACAGAATACGGTTCAAACAGTTTATTTTTGGTGAATTTCTAAATGATGCATGTAGATTAAAGGGATTGTAATGAAATATCATGATGCTGAGCTGAGATTTGATAAATTTTCCAGACAGTCACACATGATTAGATCAAGGATCGTGTGATTCTTTCTGTTTTTACAGTTCAGGGTTGATAAATAGCATCGTTTTGGTGTTCAGGGAGTCAATTAGCACAAGACACACAGTAGCACAGCTCAGGCTAATGGGAATGCCATTAGTTTTAAAGGTATAAGTACTTTAAAGTCCTTCTTGATTTCATACTGCTGATGATGCTACATAAGAGGTCAGGGGATCACTAAAGTCATGAGGATGCATCCTGTGGGGACGACGTGTTTCTGTATCAAATGTCATAATAATCCACGTAGTAGTTGTCAAGATATATGAGGAAATATGAGATTGCATTATAGATAGGACCATGTATGTTTGTAAAGTATATAGTTCAGTTTATGCCACAGAGGTTGACAAGTGTGTTTGTTTCAAGGCCAATTATTGGTACTGAAGGAGACAGTAAATAGTATTGAAACATGTACTTTTGCAGTAAAAATGAAAATCTTGGTGCCAAAGTTTAGTATCACACAAATTTCAACACAAAATATTGTTGAAATACTTTTTTTAAATGTCAGTTTTGCTTATGTTTAATTAAAAGTGCAGCTCTGCCAGGCTGTATTTCTTTTCCCTGTAAGGAGACGTGTGCATCACTTCCTGCTGTGTTCTCCTCAGGTACACTCACTCGGTGCTGCAGCGGGAGGAGGGCCTGCAGAGGGAGGCGGGGCCTCAGTGCATGTACTCGGCTCACGCTGTGGAGAAGGCCAATGAACTTGCAAATGTGGAAAAGAGCATTTATGAGCACAGAGACCTGCTGAGGCAGATCAGCTCCTACCATCGCCGTCCACGCCGGGATCCTCACGCCGTCACCTGCCAGAAGTGCATGACCGAGTGCTTGAGCGAGTGCGAGGAGCTGCTGGATAAGTACGTCAAGCTTGCCAACCCTTTCAGTTACTGTGAAAAAGAGGAGGACGGGCAGGGTCAGTTTGATGATGAAGGAGGTGAAGAAGAGGCGGACGAGGAAGACGACGAGGGTGTTAAACGCAGGCCATCCTACACGCCACAGCTGATCAAAGCCAAGTCTGCCAAGTGCTTCGACAAGCGCCTGAAGACCCTGCAGGAGCTGTGTGACGAGACGTTCTACGACGCCACGCTGGAGCTGCTGAAGGAGACGGAGAGGAGCTTCCGGGGGGATCTGTGTTACCTGCACACCCGCCGCCTGGACAAGGCTCTACGCAGGAAGCAGAGAGTGGCCAACTTCCTGTTCGAGGAGGATCTTGGTAATGATGATGAAGACGAAGCAGAAACAGTGAGACCGTTCTGTGCTGTGAACCATGCCATAGACAGCTGTATACTCTTAAACCCGCCTCCTATTGTGCTCGGACCAGAACCTCTTGAGCTCGACGCACTGGAACCTCCAGAGCCTCTAGACCCAACCTCTGAGACCAGCCATACTCAGGAGAGTGAGCTTGGACTTGGGGAGAGCCATCTAGAGTCCTCCCCCTCAGACCAGACTCTAGAGACCCAGGAGAGCTCGGAGGAGACCAAAGGAAGCTTTAGCAGCGATAAGAGCGGAGTGGGTCCATCAGAGAAGCAGCAGAGTCTGACGAGTATGAAGTCAGAGGCGCCTGATCCTGACTCAGACTTGACCCCGGACCCGGACCATAACACTGACCTGGAGAGGGAGAGCAGCAGTGAGGAGATGGAGACCACTGCAGGCGACGATGAGGGGGACGACGGGGGAGACCAGACACCTGTGTCTTTACTGGAGGTGGTGTCTGAGCTGAAGGCCAGCGGGGAGGACGAGTGTGGGGGAGGGAATGAGTCCGATTTGCTGGTTCCGATTGACACAGCATGCTGTATGGCCCAAGAGGGTTTCCTTTATGAGGCTTCTGCCCCGGAGACGATGCCTTGCCTGCGCCAAAGCTCCCACCCGCCGCCCTCTCCCACCCCGGTGGTCAACCAGGAGCCCCAGGCCCTTCTTCCACTGCAGGACGACTACACTGTGGGTTCTCCGTGCTTAGAGAGTCCTGCAACAGGGCTGGAGCTGCCTGTGGGCCACCTCGGAGATGCAGTTTCCCGCACCTCAGCGGAGGACGGGTCAGACTGCACCATGAGTGCCTCCACAGGGTCCGATCGGGCTGCCTCGCCTCTGGGCTACGGGGGGGTGCTGACCCTGTGTCACAGGAAGAAGGCTGGCCAAGGAGCTTTGAGGTTTGTGCGTCAGTACCCCTTTGCCATGCAAGCTCTGTGGTGTCTGCTGAGCGGCAGAACCCTGGTGGTGCTGGGGGCAGATGAGGGAAGAGTTCGCCGGCTGGTTGCTGCTCTGGCTCTCTTTGTTCCGGCTCCTGGCAAGTGTGGAGAGAGGGTCCAAGCCTGGTTGTCCTGTCCCTTCACCCTCACCGACCTGCAGAGGTGGAAGCTCATAGGTCTGCAAAGGTAAGCATGAAGCGGAGACATGTTTATGTTGAAGGCATGTAGCAGACAGATGATGATGTTAACGTAGATTAACACTGAGTCTCTGCTCAGTGAGCTTTAGAGAGTTTCCATCAATGTAAAGTTTGAAGCTGACAATTTTTTTCCACTGTGTAGTTTTACTCTGCTGTTACTCCTCTGATCTGACTCATTCCTTGATGACTCACAACCATCTATACAGCTATTCAGCCTTCATCTGCACATCTGTCCTTGAGCATGTTTTCATTTCTACTCATTCTTCCTATAGAAAAGTCGGCTTCCAGGTTCCTAAAGGCGTTAAAACATTTCATGTTTTAAGCAGTTGCGCCATCACTACATCGAATAATGTTGTTGCTGTTGCAGTGGGGCAGGCCGAGAACATCCAGTGGGACTGTGATAGTGGGTCAGTCTGTGCAGTGCTGCAAATGTTAAGGCTAAATGATGATGATGATGATGATGATGATTTCTCTTTTAATCATCACATCTGGTTGTTTTCACGATACTGTAAATGCTATATTGCTTCATGCTCAACAGAAACCACTTATTTCAAAGGAGGAATCTAAAATATGAAGCATGTTCATAGTAGAAGGTCGCCGGTTGGCGTCCCGGTGAGGACACCCGGGATCTTTCTGTGTGGAGTCTCCATGTTCTCCCCGTGCAGCGTGGGTTCTCTCCGGGTTCTCCAGCTTCCTCCCACAGTCCAGAAACATGCTGAGGTTAATTGGTGATTGTAAATTGTCCGTAGGTGTGAATGTGAGTGTGCTTGGTTGTCTGTCTCTAAGTGTAGCCCTGTGATAGACTGGTTACCTGTCCAGGTGAACCTGCCTTCACCCTGAGTCAGCTGGGATAGACTCCACCCCCCATGACCCTAGTGAGGGTTAAGGTGTAGAGATGATGGATGGTTGAAATATCATAAAATAATCTTCTTGAACAGCATGAACAAAGAAACCCTTCCGTATGCCGCCGTGTCCTAACCTGTGACTGGTGCTGTAGCAGTAAACAGTGAACTGACTGAGTCTTGGTCCGTCTGTCCTCCACAGAGTTGCGTCTCCGGTGGGCTCCAGCATGCTGTACTCTCTGTCCCGCTACAGCCGCTACATCTCCATCCTGGATGCCGACCAGAAGACGCTGCGCTGTCCGCCGTACCGAGGCCAACTCCTCGCCAACGTAGCCGACCATCGCACCTACATCCGCCGCGGCTCCACCTACTTCCTCCACATACAGAGCACGCTCTGTCACCTGGCAGCCAAGGCCTTCCTGTTCACCTTCACCCACCACCTCCACCTGCCAGTCAGCGCCACAGAGGGACCCGAGGTCGTGGAGGGCCGGCGCCGCTGCTTCCTGCAGGAGCAGCTGGGGCTGGGCGAGGAGGACAGCCAGATACTGCTCTACCTCAGCCAGCTCATCACTCAGCAGTACCTGCAGCCTGCTAGCGGCGGCAGTGCAGCAGCACCCTGTTTTAGTTTTAACTACACCACCAGCGTTTTATACAAAATCTAATATTCTACTGGGAGGAGGATTCTTACTCACGTTTTAGCAAAAATCGTCTTTGATTTTTAATGGACCAAAGGTGATGTGATTAAGGTCTACGGTCAGTTTAGTTTCAGGACAAACTCAGTGCACTGCGTTGTTGTATCTGTGTTGAATCTCTCTCTGCCTTGCTTTCTTTTACTCTGCTCTCACTTTTTCCTCTGGTTGAAGGGAAAGGAGACGGCCAGATGTGAATGTCAGTGAGTGTTTGATCTGGAGCACGTCGATGCTCATGAACACACACAACGAGGCAGACGAAGGTCAACGCTGCTTACTGTCCTTTAGTTGTGTGTTTTCTTTTTTTTTTTTTTTTTAATCTTGCAGAAGTTAATCCAACATGGTGGTCTACGTGTGCTGGTCCGACCTTAGCCTGCTTACTAACGTGATAATTATGGCAAGCCGTTTTAACGTTAATAGCTGGACTGGATATCTGCAGTTTAGTTCTTTCTCATTTCAAATATCCACAATGTCGTTCTTCCAGGACAAAGAGCAAACTTTACTGCAGCTGAACTCTGACTCGTTCTAATTCTAGCTTCAGATATCTAGTTCAAATCTGACTTAGTCATAATTTTATGTCAAGATATCTTTAATTTCCTTTAAATCAGTATTGAATTAGGTTTTTCACTTTGCAGATTCTGTAGTTACGTCAAACTCTAAGGCCACTTGCCTTTCAGACGTCTTTTTTCAACCATAAGTGCACATGACGAATCATTTTACCGCCATGAGAAGCCTGAGGGGGAAGCTGTAGTAAATTTCAACCTCTAATGGTCTCTCGTTCTCCACAAGCTCCTTGCCAATAAGCTCTTTGTACTGCATGCATTTTCCAATCATCGTATCCACCACAGCAGCCGCCATGACTTCTGCTGACACTTCAAATGTTTTACTGGAACAATATCTGATGTGAAGTCTGGCGTGCACAACAGCTCAGACTGGTCATGGTGGCAGCAGATATTTCAAACTGTTGTAACAGTGAAATTAAAATCCTGACTGGTCAAAGCGTAACTTCAACGAGTCAAAATGACACCGTTGTTATCTGTAAATTTAATTCCAGATATCTAAACTCGACTATTAAATGTTAAAAGAGCTTGTCATAGTTAACACCTGCCTGTCGCTGAGCAGTCTGTCAGCTTCCATATCATCCAAACTAAATGTGTTTTCTAGAATCACACTGACAGACTTATTTATGCTGACATATTCTGCCGATCAGGAACAGACGTCCGTCGATGAAATCTGATAACCTCTGTTCAGGCTTGTTACAGCTGGTTTTGTGACATGCCTCTCTTCTTTTTAAACTCCCACATAACTTCCAGAACCTCTCTGAAGTCTGTCCTTTTAACGTTTTTGTTTCACTTGTGTTTTAATTTCACATTCCTGCAGTAACGGATAAATCCCCCCCAAAACAAACACAGACACGATGTTGGATTTGAACAGCGTGACTTCTGAGGGTTTGGAGGAAACATTCCCAGAGGCTGCTTTTGGGTTGTGATGCATGAGGAAATATGTTCGCTGTGTGAATTGGATCCAGTTGGCTCCGTGTGAGAACTGCATGTCCGGAGACATAACGTCATTGCGCACATACGTAGTCCCCCAGCAGCAGGCGAAAGCTGCCGATATTCACTGCTGGAGCATTTCCATGGATATTACTCACACTGTCAGAACGATTTAAAGCTACTTAGCCTAAATGTATTCAATTTCACTATTGTCTTAAAGTTGTGTGAGAGTGTTGTGGTGTCAGCATGAGACTGTCTTGTGCCAGGGTGATCAATGTGTTGGTGATATTTCTGTTTAGTTACATGACTTGGACCAGATGCTGAACATTTTAAGGAGGTTTCTGAGTTTATTTGTACAGTTTTGTTTTGTTTTTTAATGAGAAAATATTAATTTCCTGTGCCATCGAAAGCCTACGTTTGATTTAGGTCAGGGGTGTAACCCTAAATTAATCAACCTTCGCTGTGGGTGTGCAATGAAGAACCATCATTTGAGTATTTATTGTTTTCGGCTCGTGATCATCGCACCCGGCGTTCCAACCGCCTTCGATCGCGTCTCTAAGTTTTACTGTTACTAATTGTGTGGCGTCCGTGATGGAGCTGTGATCCTGTATTTAGACTGATACCTGTATTTGTGGCTACTTAGTCAGAGTTTTCCTGTGAACGGTCAGACAACGTGGGTTCATAGCTGCTGCTCTTCTACGACAAAGAAGGACTTCTTTTTATCACCATCGTCATCTTTTTAATTCCATTCAACGCACAAGACACAAGAGAAGTGAGTAAACCCCCGTGCAGCATCACTTCAACGTCAAAGGATTGAAAACTTTGTGACCTTATTGTGAATGCGTGACTTCTAAGTTAAAGCGTAGCGTGTTTACTGCAGTGTTAAATGAAGAGCTTACATAAGTAGGAACAAGTACACCTTTCACTACTAAGACCCTCTATTCTTTTCAATACATGTCCAGCTTCCTTTCTGACTCCATTCTCTTTGGGTGGAGGACACCAGTGTTGTTTCCAGCTGCTCTGTGTTGGAGGGGCTGTGGGCTCTACCTACTGTTTCAGGTCATAGTTTTTACTTTTCTCTTCTAGAAGCTCTTGTGTGGTTTTGGCCGTGTTGTTTATGATCATGCTGGAATATTCTGCAGGCTGGGAGTCGACCTGTCAGCTGCAGGCATTCATGGTTCCATCTACTGATAACACTTTATACACTCATGTGGCTCCGTATCATCATGCCCCCACCCCGGGCTTCTCTGTGGTGGTCCTGGTCAGGTTCACGGCCAACATGCTGGACTTCACCATCATCTGACCAAATAGCATGCTTCGATTTTAATCAGGCTTTATTTGGTGTTCTTTAGAGAAGTTTAATCTTTTTTTTTTTTTTTCTTGTTCATCGTCCATAGAGGCTGACATTTTGCCCTTCACACTGTTAGCTGTTACAGAAACTCTGATTCTCACTGATACCCTCTGTGCCAAGTCTGAAGCACCTTGTTTTTAGAGGTAGACTGTAGAAGTAGCACACAGCTGATGGAGTCACTCCAGGCAGACGGCCACTCATTCTACTAATCCTGATTATAGCTGTGGATGTGTTCAGACTGAGTTTTAGCCTTTTCTTTGTGAAATCTCCCATTTAAAACTCTCCTCTTCCACATGGAGCCATGATGCAGGTAGACACATCCCACTGGTTCCGGACTGTTCTGGTGTTCATCCAGAGACCAGTCACAGTTCATGCAGTTGATTGGAAACCACAGGTGGTTTTATTTTATTGATCACAGTTTCTCCAGCTTCTGTGTCAGTGATCACGGGTGTGTTCACTTCTGTAGCGTTCACTGGTCACTCTGGGGCCTGCATTCACAATAGAGTCTTGCTGAAGTATTTTAATTGTTGGTAAGAGGAAATGCTCTACGTTTTAACTTAGAAAAAAAATGCACTCATTGAAAGGTGATGTTGAACCAGGGCCTTCTCACTTCCCTGCATTCTGTATTATTTCAGTTTGTGCAGATTGAGCTCGGTGTTACTTTTTGCTGCATGTGACGTCTTTTTCTTTTTTTGAATAACACATTTTTATGCTCAGATGTTATCGAAACTCCTGTTTTGTTTTTTTTAGCTGTTATCCCTCTAATTGCAAAAAGGTGAATGTAATCTGAATAAGCCATACCACAGTGTGCTTAACATGTCGTCACTCAGTGTCCTTACGTTGCCATATCATGTCTACCTTTTGTATACCATCGTGAGCGGGCGCTGTGCTCACGTCAGCCCTGTACGACGGCGTCATTGCCAATAATTTTAATAAAGCACGTTGTGAATGTCATGATGCTTTTATGTCACGTTGATGGTATTCATTTATTCAGTTTAATTACTTCTGCCCGGTTACTGCTGAAGCTTGGTGATCACGTTAATGAATCTCACAGGAGCACACCAACCTCCAGATCACCATTAAACAACAGATACACCAACAGGCTCGTGTCTCTGCGACTTGCTTTGCCAATTACAGGTCTGCGAGCGCCCGAGGTGTCATGAATAATAAATACTCGTCAGTGAACACATCTGACTGCCCTGCTGGAGCAGCGAAAGGTGTCGGGCTGGAGGAAAGAGCGCCAGTAAATGAAGCGCGCATCAGAGCTCTCCTGATCCGACTAGATGTTGTAGTTCTGCAGGAATGTGTGGGCAGCTCTGTGCGTAGCTTGTCTGTAATGATGTGAACCTGATTGGGAGATGTGCCTCAGGAGAAGGAGTTGTTTGTTAAGCAGGGCTGCACAGAAGAAGAGCTCCAGATAGTATCAGCTGCACTAAAGGTTAGCACGGATCACATCTGAACAGCAGCAGATTCAGTCAAAGATCCTGCAGTTTGCACTTCAGATGAGATGAATGATGTGAAAACCATTTAGAAGAAATACTGCTGAAGATTCAGATGCTCTCAGAATCCTTTAGGTTTTGTCAACATTGTGGTTAAATACCTGTGTGTTTGCTTCTACTCAGAGAGCTGAGGTATACGATCAGGAACCAGAGAAAGAAGGCTTACTAATTGACTTTATTGGTGTTTTCTTTGAGCATTTTTGCTTTTACTAGTCGGTGACACTGGAGAGAGAAAGAAAATGTGGAGAAACAAAGCAAAGCCTGTAGCTGGTCGGTAACAGAATCATGGATCAACACCTGAAGGCACCTGAGCGACTGATTCTTAAGCTTCAGTTCATGTTATCTTAAGAACAACTGCAACAACTGAATATGAGAATATTAAGCCTGTTGGTTTTTTTCTTCTTAAATTAAGGGTAGTTTTGCTTTGTTGTTGTCATGAACCTGAACCCTGACGTAC
>NW_007579719.1:45532-85856 GCF_000690725.1 Stegastes partitus
AACAGTATGTCAGGGTTAAGGTGAGACGTACACAAATATAAGTGAAAACATCCAAACGTAACTATTTTGATCTTGTTCTTAAAGTTTTATGAGGAGCAGCCCACCAGAAGTCAACAAAATGAAGAGAAACACAGGATTATTTTGTTCCATCATGTCTCAACACTAAACACTGACTAAATATAAAGAGTCTGACTTTAACATGTGCCTCTTTGATCCGTCATATGAGCCAAATTTTCATTATATTTTAATGTAAACACAGAAACGAGAGGGACTGGTGTAAAAATACTTTCAAAGTGGCAGCAACAGTAGAATTCCTCATTCTGGATTATACTGATTCACATCATGTGCAAACAGTCCTGTCATGATGAAGCTGGAGAACGTAGGGCTGCTTTGAACTACTTTCTGTAATACTGCTGGGCAGCCTCATCTAGAAAACGTTGGTGTTTGTTTTACTGAGCATTAAGCTGTTTAATTAATGTAGGAGATTAAAAATGCTGCATTTGTTTATTGCATTTCTGAAGCAATATATCCAGTTACTCTATCACTGCTGCTACGTACATGTCATGTTTTCTAAAACTTAGTGCTCGTGAGGTTTTCACAGTTCAGGAAGTGACCATAAAAAAAAAAAAAACAAAAGACAACAATGAATCTGAAATGTTTTATTTAAAATTATACCACAATAACAAGATGAAGTAAAAGTTTTAAGATTTAAAGCAATGACATGTCAAACAAAAAAAACCTTCCAAGCCCTCTTCAGGTGAAATAAACACTAGAAATGACCTCCACAGTGGGCGTGACTACCTGGAATGACGGGCCTGATCCAGAAACAACTAATATGAACCGCCTACGTTAAAGTTTAGGACTTCAGGGCTTTAGTTGGGTATAAAAAGAAGACTGAACTACTAATGTAATTAAGACAATATGGCCCCTTCAGTGTATTCTCTATTGCTCCCCCGTGTTTAAAAATAGAAGAATACCACATAATGATCCCCTACGAGGGCAGCCGAGGACGAAGATGAGCGACTGGTTCTGATGCAGCTGACTGAAATAAGGGCGATGCTGCCTCTGGGTTGTGAGAATGAAGCCCGCGATGTCCGACACAGAATTATATGCAAGTCCAAAAACTGCAACTTAGCCGGAACATCCTCTGCATCCACAGTGGGTGCACTCGATGATCCGTCCCTACAGAGAGGAAAGACAGAGCAAGTTAGAGCCGCTTATTTCTCACTTCAGATTGTCGCTTCTTAAAATATCCCATCCAGCACTCACACATGCTCGCTCTGTCGGGCACTTTTCTTTCACTGTTTACAGTTTTAAACACCTTAAAACGTACATCGTCACAGTAACGTATGCTGCACACCCGACCTGCTCCACAGCATTCAAACTTCTATCACTTATCACTCCTGGAAGATCTCATGCAGGGAAGGCAAGAGTGTTAAAAAGATAAAAGCCCTTTCTTTCCCTGATGAGTACAGATATGAGATATAGATTCTCTTGCTTTATCTTCTGCCTGTTGATGGCAAGTCATTTCAAAGCAGTTTTATTTCTCGGTACATTTCATAGAATCCTAACAGAGATTAAAGCATGAAAGTCTTGTGCTTTCTGACGTGATTAGATCTGCAGTACTTATGAGTTTGAATTGTTTTAATATTATGTGAACTGTTTAAGGCCTCCAAGGTGAAAGAATAAAACTGTCCTACACGCCGTAACAATACATCTAACAAACACATATAATGTAATAAACAGCTGTGATGACAGTCAGATCTTGATAATGGGGATGTGATACTGAGAGGTTTATGAACCGACACATTCACACAGTCTGCAGTCTTTTACCACCTTTCCTTCCTGCTTTGGCTGCAGCAAAAGTGTTACTTTCGTTCTGTGCTATGATTTTTAATTTCCTCATTTTTGTGTTTAGGGAACATAGTTTGTTCTTCTTGGGAGAAACATGCAGCTCTAGACCCGTCTGTGTTTGGTCACACGGTCCCTTCAATATGAACCCACTTATAGCTGCGTTCAGAAAACCTTTCATGAGTTTTGTGTCACCACTTTCCACCAAACCGGTTCCAGTGTTAGTTCCGTGCTAGAGTCTGACTTAGCACCAGTTCTTTGTGTCTCCACCGCCTAAGCACCGGCTCCAGGTTCTCAGAACTGGTGCTTGTCAGGCACCAACTCTTTGCTGGGCCAGAGCTGAGTACGTCAGGGTCTGGGGGCGGGACTATCGTGACCACCGAGTCCCCTAAATGGGACACACAAGCGGTGATTGTTGTTTTTCACCAGGACGTCTCTGGTCTGATCACAGATGTATTGGAATGAGTTCAGGGACACATCAAGGTTTTACACAAACTGTTGCCCTGACAGCCGGTCCAACTGTGTCCCACCAGCAGCACCACAGTGGTGGAGAACAGGACTTTTATAACTTCAGTATTTACGCTCAGAAATGAGGTCCTCTCATGAAAAATGGAGCGCAGCTACATGCTGTTTGTTCCGCTCATGGAAAAGACCACATGAAAAAAAAATCACTCGCCCTGGTTCAGACTTTTTAAAGTCATCTCTGGTCGCACATCGGTCTGAGCACCGTGGCCTCCAGCAGCAGCTACCGCAGTCGATAAGAAAATGTTCAGCAGGTCAGATGTTTTGCCTGTGACCACGTGGGAAGTGCAAACAAATGAGAAAATTGGTCACACCGGTACAGAAAGTCCATCTGGAGTCCTGTGTGGACTTCGTGTGGCACAAGCGTTGTTCAGTAAACGGCTACATATGCAGTGACATATGGCGTGGCTCTAACTTGGCTCCTGGCCGATGGAAAAGCAACCAGGTTCTTAGATTTGAACCAACTAAGCACTGGAACTAACACCAGCATGGAACTAGCAGCTGGTTCTTCTTGGTGGAAAAGGAGTGTCAACATGCCTGCAGCTGTTTGGTTTAGTCAAGCCACATTATTTTTATACAAAGCAAATATAAAGTATCCTCTACATTGAAAGGAAGCGGACGAGCATTTTCAGCACACCTGAAAAAAACTAGTTTATAATTTAATTACATATTTCTGTCATTATATGAAAGTTATTGAGTAACGTCCTCCTAAATAATGTAAATAAACAATCACTTTAAAAATGTCTCACATTTAAGAGACATCAATGTCCAATTTTTAAATTGTTTTTCTGTGTTTATACCAGTTCAGTTTGTTTATTCATTAAACAGAAGAAAATGCCTTGACATGTACAGTGTCTACCAATCACACTACGGTCAGTGTACCGGGAACAAAGACTATTTTCAGCTTCTCCGTGCCAGAGGCTTCCTGCAGGTGTCGCACAAAGAATGTCAACGATAAGATAACACTGACACAGTGGTTGCACAGTTTCATTCTCTGCATGCAGAAGCTGGCCGCATTGTACTGTTTACACTCCAACATCAGCAGGAACAGCTGATGTTTTTATTGAAGCGTGTTTTTATTGAATTGTAAATTTAGTTAAATACATAATTTCAGTAAAAATAAGAATAACTTCTGTCAGACTTACGACTTCGAGCTTGCTCTTGGGCACTCTGCAGATGCAGTTGGTTCCAAAGTTGGTGTCTCGTGTCTGGATGCAACGCAGGCAGCAAAGGTTCTCGTAGCCCTGCTTCTTCCACTTGGCAATCAGGTTCTTGTCTGCATAACCTTCTTTTATACAGTACTCATACAGCTCTGCCAGGACCAACCAGGGAAAGACAACACAGGTTAGTATGTAGGGGTGGGGGGCGTAAACCAACTTTATGACTTTATGAAAGGAAATATGTAAAATGTATGAACAGATTACTATTTAAACCCACCAGGCTTTAAGGTCCCAAACTGAGTCTTTTATACTAAATTACTTCAACTACCAACTATTTCCACTGTTGATTCATCTGTCCTTATTTTCTTGATTAATCAATCAGTAATTTGGACTATAAAATGGTAAAACATGTTGATTAGTGTTTTTCCAAAGTCCCAGATGACGTCCTCAAAGTTTATTTTATCCTCACCACTAGGGATGTCTGATAGTATCGGCCCACCGATATTAGCATAAAAATGTAATATCTGTCAATATTGGGTTTTTTTTGCCTGTAATGAAAACCGATAAAATAACGCCTGGATTTCGCCGGCATTTACCGGCTCACAAATGAGGACGCCCTCAAACTGCATCGTGAAGCGTGTAAACAAGTGCGGCAGCAGCAACAAACATATATCAACAATGGCATCGGTTGATATCGGAATTGGAAATTGAGAGTTGGACAATATTGGCATATTTAAAATTGGCAAAAAAGCCAATATCGGACATCCCGACTCACAACCAAACAAAACTCAGTTTACTGTCGAGAAAAGGAAAAAGAAACCCAGATGAACAGGGACGTGTTCAGTAGCTCGGCTGGTTCTGCTCACCTCTGCTGATGGCTTTCCGTTTGTAGAAAAGGTCGTAGATGTATCGACTCCGCTGATGATGCAGTCTGAAGATCGGCCAAAGGGACTCCACCTTTCGCTTTCCCTCATGAGGCTCTGTTTCAGCTGTGAGGAAAAATCAGGAAAGTTTAAATCAGTGCTGTACCTCACTGGGTAATTAAAACGTCTCTCTGGGTCCGATGTGAATCATGCTGAGAAAAGCAAGAACACATCAGATGCAGCGTTAATAAACACTGGATTTTGGAAGCTGTCGGCAGGGATTTACTCTGCTCCTGATCTCAGGTGATAAGACCTGGGCGTCAGGTGATTGTCCAAACTATCCCTGATGTGCTAGATGAAGTTCAGGTTAGGAGTCTGTAAAGGCGAATCAACATCATCCACAGAAACTGGGAAAGCCGCTGACTTGATGTTGAGGGAATTCCCTCCATCCGTTCCCAAAGTGTTTGCACAAAGTTAGCAGGAAAATTCTGCCTAAAGTACAGCCGCATATACAGTAAATGTACTGTATGTAAACACTAGAGGTGCAAATGATTAGTCAGTTAGTTGTCCACGACGAAATGAACTGTTCTGAGTCATTTTTAAAATTCCGAAATGTGAATATTGTCTGATTTCTTTCCTCTGCTATGTCCGTAGACTGAATATCTTCTGTTTAAGGACAAAAGAAGACATCGGAGGACATCACCTTCAGCTTTGACAAACACAGAACACCACTTTCAGCCACTATCCGAAAAACTACTAATCGATTAATCGAGAAAACATCCAACAGCTTAACAGACAATGGAAATGACGGTTTGTTGTAATCATAGTGGACACTATATGAATGCATAGTTTTGAAGCCTATTTAAAGTAAGACTGTTACAGACGGTAAACAAATGATATTACAATCGATAGTTGTGAAGCAACAGACTTCCCCTCCATGACTTTCCGCTGTTGGAGGTGTCAAGTCATTTTCTAAATGTCTGAAAGCCTCTTTTCATCAGCACTGCTCAAGGATTAATCTAATATACAAAAACAACGACAAAAATAACACACTTGACCGACATTTCTCAGCCGTTTAGAGAAAACACGGCGTGAAACGATGCTTCCAGGCTCACCGCCGAGTGTTTGTGAGGAGCATAATGATTTTCTGCCGGCCTACCTTCTCTCATTTTCTGATCCAGCTCGTCCAAAGTGGGCTCGATGAGCTCCCATCCGTCTGGGGGAGGCTTTCGACTCCTCTTTACTTTAGGCATCTTGCTTTGTTTTGTACAAAATACAAAAAAAAATTGCTCCAACTCAAGTGTTCGATATAGCGTTCGCACTCGACTCAGTCGCGCCAATTAAACGTCATCCGGGGGTTCATGTTACTTCCGCCTCTCTTCTATGACGTCACCACGCCAAATAAACACTCGATTTACCCGCGTTCAATAACTTCTTAATCTTACAGGTTTATGCACTATTCTACTACTTAGGACCCCTTTTTCTTTATTCATTATTATTATTATTATTATTATTATTATTATTATTATTACAGGAAACTCCATCAAAAACAGAATAACATTACACTTTAAACTGCAGTGCCTGGAGTACTGGGAAAATATAAATTAATATACCTATACAACACACAAGAAATCAAGCTGTGCAATGTAAAACAATACATGACGCAAACATTTAAACATCAAGAAATTTGATTAAATTAAAATACAACTTTAAATTGTCATTAAAAGCCCCCCACAAAATGTATAGTAACAAAGAGACTTATCCTTGAAAGGAAGAATGTTGCTCTCACTTATGCTGCTGTTTCTTCTAAACCATTCTATTTCTGTTTTTAAGAATAAACTCTGAACGTGTGGACACCATAAAACACCCAAAAGAACTCTTAAGTTGTGAACTGGATTTCTAGATACCGAATGCTTCCTTTGTAAAAATAGAGCATCTTTAACTGAAAGCGGTGCTTTGATTTAATCTTTTGAACATGGAGCCTTGTTGTCCTCAGTTGTTTAGCCTGTATTCTGAGCCTTGTGTTGTTTGAGTTGAATTTCTACATCATTTTGTGCCCTATATGGCCACATGCCATTATCTTTAAAAAGAAGAAGAAAAATCTCCACAATAAATAAAACCAAGAATAAAATAAAATAATGTAAAATAAAAAGGAAAATCAAAAAAGAAAAAAACAAACGAAAGAAAAACAACTAAAACTAAAATTAAGAAAACCACAAACAAAATAAAATAAATAAGGAAAAACAGAATCTAACTTAAATAAAATAAAATAAAATAAATAAGGAAAAATAGAATCTAGCTAAAATAAAATAAAATAAAATAAAAACCAACATTGAAAAATAAAATAAAATAAAACAAGAAAAAACAAAAGGAAAAAAAATAAATTAAACTAAGAAAACCAAAAATAAAATAAAATAAAAAATAAACAAGGAAAAACAAAATCTAGCTAAAATAAAATGCAAAAAAAATAAAACAAATAAAATAAAATAAAATAAAATAAAATAAAAGTGAAATCTAACCGGTGTGGTACTGATTCTGCGCAGGCCATCTTAAACGAGCCTATTGCATCACTTTAGCACACTTGCAAAGTGCCTTAGGATAGATAATGTGATTTTTGGCTCCTTGTGCTCAATTACTAACGTCACGACGACATGCAACCAGAAGCATTACGACTATTTTCACATTTGGTTTACAGCAGCAAACATGTTTACTGTCGTCTTGAAAAGGTTCCTCCACTTCAGATTTCTTGACAGGCAAATCCTCGAGCTACTAAATCTATTTTGCTGCTCATCGCATCTGTGAGTTTAGCCAGCTGTCAGTCTGTGCTGCCGCCTCAACATTCTGCTTTTCTGTCAGTGTTTACGGGCTAGGGAGTATCTAATAAAGGCGTCGTTTGTCAAAATGCCCAAAGGAGGTAAGAACTGGCTGAACGCTCGCTGCAGTGTGTTCACATGGGTCCTTTTGTACATGTTAGTCAGCTGTTAGCCTCCAAACAACAGGTAGCGACATAGTGCTTATGTAGCACAGTGCTCGTAACAGACATGCCTGAGCTGTGGACGGCGCTGAAACACTGCTTCATTCGACACCTGTCCGTCCTCAGCTCTGCACCTGTGCTGTACCAAGTGTGTTCAGATCTGTGTGTGTGATGTCATTCTCGTGACGTTGCAGGTAAGAAAGGTGGCCACAAGGGTCGCGTGCGGACGTACACAAGCCCAGAGGAGATAGATGCCCAGATGAAGGCAGAGAAGGAGAGGAAAAAGGTTGGTGGAGCGACCATCCAGAGGCCGTTTAGTCACCTGCTTCAGTGTCCCCCAAAATACTGGAGCCCAACACTTTCTTTAACACAACAGAAGAGCATTTTTCATTTACACAGAGCCAAATCAGAACAGAAGTCATCTCAGAACACTTTATACATTAAGGTGACAGCTTTGCAATATCACACGTTTGAGAGAAACCCAACAAATTCTCATGATTCCTTTTGGGTAGCTGTGTGGCAATAATGGAAAGCAAACACTCCCTCCTGCAGGACCAGACTGGAGGGCAGCCACCTGCCTCGAGGGTAGTCTGACACAGGCTGCAGGTGTCTCAGTGGTTAGCACCGTGGCCTCACAGCTAGAAGGTCGCCGGTTGGTGTCCCGGTGAGGACACCCGGGATCTTCCTGCATGGAGTCTCCATGTTCTCCCCGTGCAGCGTGGGTTCTCTCCGGGTTCTCCGGCTTCCTCCCACAGTCCAGAAACATGCTGAGGTTAATTGGTGATTCTAAATTGTCCGTGGGTGTGAATGTGAGTGTGCTTGGTTGTCTGTCTCTAAGTGTAGCCCTGTGATAGACTGGTTACCTGTCCAGGTGAACCTGCCTTCACCCTGAGTCAGCTGGGATAGACTCCAGCCCCCCATGAGTGAGGATGAAGGTGTAGAGATGATGGATGGATGGATAGTCTGACCCACCAGATGTAGATCACAGGAATAAGTCTGCAGCACATTTCATGCCACTTCCTCCTTTCCTTATGCTACATACGTGCTACCGTTTGGGAAACAACAACAACCTCCAGGCAGCAACCCACCATGCTGTAAATTTCAAGTTTTCACCGAGGATTTGAATCGTACATAATCCTGATAGTTGTTTTTGGTGAATTATCTGTTTTGATGGCAGTACTGCATGCAAGCATTCCACCAACACAGCTCCCCCGTCACCATTTTGCAGGAACACTGTCTGTAAAGGGACAAAACAGGCCAACAAAGCACAAGAGTTCAGTCAACACTGGGGAGGTTGGTGAGGCTGCAGACCCCAAACTACATCAGAAAAAACACACAAAGTTAGTGACATGAGGTGCTCAGTGCATCATGGGAAGCCCCCCAGCCGAATAAACTAGTTTTTCATCTTTACTCTTAGACATGCAGTTAAACGAAGGCCGTCCTAGAAACCTGTTTTGCGTGTGAGTTAAAGGACATATCCTGGTCAAAGTTACAGTAATGCTTCGAGTCATCCAGACCTTTATGTCTTTAAAACAAGTTGGAAAAGTGAACTACACCAGCTGATGTTTGATGTTGTGCGAGTCACCCTGTAAGATCTAAAACCACCACTACTGCTGCTAATGCGCGTTGTTTGCATTTTTTACAACTCCATGGAGTTAAAGCCATCGTCCTAAATATGTTTTTCCTGTCACAATGTGTTTGCATGTGTTTAACCTGGCTCTTTGTTTGATCACGTTCTCACCTTTTAATCCTGGGCATCATTCATGTGTTATAGCAAGAACAGGAAGCAGCGGAGGCCGAGGGCGCAGCTCAGAATGACGCGGCAGAAGAGAAGCTACCGGCGTCCGGATCGGATGACAGCGACGATGAAAATTCCCTGGTACCGCCAATACTGTTTCAGTCACACACCTGCTCTGCTTCTTCAAATGAAGAATGAATTATTGTGCTTAATGTGCACCTGTGAAGCTCTTCTGGCCTTTTACATGCAGTCATGTCAGCGTGTCATTGAAAATATTCCCTTTTACGTCGTATGATCTGCTGTCATGTGTTTGCAGAGGAGGAGAGCTGGTGTGGAGGGCTTGATAGAAATCGAGAATCCCAACAGAGTGGCTCAGAAGTCCAAGAAGGTGACGCAGATCGAGCTGGAGGAGCCCCGGCAGTTATCGAGGAGGGAGAGGTGTGTGCCTTCAGCTGGTTTTACAGCTTTTGCATATAAACTGTACGTCATTTGGGGTAGTACTTAACTCTATGGAGCACCGATACAAACAGCATGTTTAGCAGCATATATTAGGAGGTCAGTAGTTTGTTCTTGATGGTTTTACGAACTGCAGGAAAGTCAGGAGACACCAAAGCAAACAGAACGATACCTTCACCTGCATTCTCACTCACATTAATCCCAGTCAGCATGTTTGATTGAGGCTTTCCTCATGTCGCTTTCTACACCTCGACACAGAGAAGAGATCGAGAAGCAGAAGGCGAAGGAGCGCTACATGAAGATGCACCTGGCGGGAAAGACGGACCAGGCCAAAGCCGACCTCGCTCGCCTCGCCATCATCAGGAAACAGAGAGAGGAGGCAGCAAAGAAGAAAGAAGAAGAGAAAAAAGGTAAGCAGCCAGAGGTAGGCAAGCATTTCATAGGGTGACTGTCATAAATATTGAGTGTCCTGATCCAGGAAAGCACCATAAAGGTGATAATATGATAACAACCCTGATGTGGCTGTGAAAGTAAGAAAGAACGTAAGTGAGAGTTAGAGCAGCTGGAGGATTCAAAGGTTGATATTCAGTATGCTTTGTTTATTTATTATCGTTAATGACAGGACTCTGAGCCCATATTTATCGAGCATAATCTATCAGTAGGACTTGAAAGTGTTTTTTTAAAGCTTCCTGGGTGTTCTGGTTCGGATGCTGACCGTGAACTGCAGCTTCCCCAACCCAGGCAGGGACAGTTTTACACCTGTGTGTCCCTCATGTCCTATCATCTCTCCACTATTGTTATTATTATGAGGATTAAGGTGTAGAGATGACAGATGGATGTTTGTAAAGTAGTCATGAAATTATCATCGCATTTTGGATTTGGACCCTCTGAACAGCTCGCTATAGTTTAGATTCAGTCTTTATTTATTGGTGCATCAGTACCGTCTAGTTCTGTGTGCATAACAAGCAGCTCGTGTGCACCGTGGCTGTCTCCATCACTGCGATGTTTACGCGTGAATAAAGCCGTGAAAACATTAACATTAAAGTTCCCTATGATGGAATAACAGGTTGCTGTCACTTCAGCAAAATGACGAGGCAGCAGTGTTACCTACCTCATTTCTGAAAAGGGTTTAAAGTAGAAAAAAAGATGTGACGTGCTGGTAGATCCTAACTGATCCTGTCTCCATGTTAATGAGCTTTCTACGTACTGTGTACACATCAAACATCACACAGCTCTGTGTTGTCTCTGAATGAAGCTGTGAGAAACAGCAAAGCTGACAAAAAGCTCTCAGACCAGGGATTAAAAGTAGCACCAAAAGTACAGTTAAGACTGATTCAAGATGTTTGATAAATTTGGGCAATTGTGTGTTTTTCTTTGTTTTTTAGATCCAGTCTGCTGCAAAAGTTAGTGATTGATGACTTTGTTGGGATTCCAGAGATGATTTAATGTCATCCTGGCTTTAGTATTTTAATTGTTTGTGGCTTGTGCTGCTCTTTAATCAGCCCTCCTTTGCGCTGCCACTGCTCAGCTTGTGTGTCCTGACGTCACCGGGCCGAGCCCGTAACACGTGTCTTTAACTTTCCTCCTGCAGCAAAAGAAGCGGCGGCAGCAGCGGCGAGAGGAGTGAACTCCCTCTCACTCAAATGATGCAGAGTATTTATCAGAAGCACTTTCACTCGTTCATGGACTGGCGCAATACATATTTGACTATTTTTAAAGGAAGATCTATGAAGAGTTTTTGACGTTACTGTAACACACGGCCACTGGGAGAACGGTCGAGGAGGCACCGGTGGATGAAGGTTGTGTATATTTAAATTAACGGCCTTTCAGAAGGTAAAGCTACATTTGAGAAAACTTCGGTCTTCATGTACACTTGGATTGAACCTCTTGATATTAACTATGGTCTACTTATCAATGTACAATTCCAACTTTGCTAACTGAGCTTTGCCACTATGGTTTCTTTTGTTTGTTTTTGTTGGGGGGGATCTTACCTTGTACATAACTGACTCGTGAAGATATTTCAGATTAACATGATGAAACCAGTGAAACATGTCTGTTCATTTCTTTGATACATGTGAGACACCTGTGATGTGGTTTTATAACAAGCTTCCCCGACCTCAGAGTCCACACTGGTTCCACTGATCTGGAAATGAAATGAGTCAGATGTTTACTTTGGAAATGTGGAACTGAATTGGAAGAGAATTTACGGGGATATATATATATATATATATAAAATAATATATTTGAACAGGAATGTCACTCAAAGTATTTTTGAGATTAAAGTAATGTGATGGAAAGAGGGACGGGACATGACCTCAGCATTTCTGAAATCCTGATGGCTTAATAAAAGATTCTAAATGTGTCCTAGTGCCCGAACTTGGTACACAACATGAAACAAATCTGCAAACGTTGGTGTGATTATTTATTTATTTTTTTTTTTGAAGGTTCACGTGAACACATCTGTCATCAAATATGAAATTGTTAGTATGTATTTGGACTGCAGGTGGCTCAGTGGTTAGCACCGTTAGCGCCTCACAGCTAGAAGGTTGCTGGTTGGCGTCCCGGTGAGGACACCCGGGATCTTTCTGCGTGGAGTCTCCATGTTCTCCCCGTGCAGCGTGGGTTCTCTCCGGGTTCTCCGGCTTCCTCCCACAGTCCAGAAACATGCTGAGGTTAATTGATGATTCTAAATTGTCCGTAGGTGTGAATGTGAGTGTGCTTGGTTGTCTGTCTCTAAGTGTAGCCCTGCGATAGACTGGCGACCTGTCCAGGTGAACCTGCCTTCACCCTGAGTCAGCTGGGATAGGCTCCGCCCCCTATGACCCTGGTGAGGATGAAGGTGTAGAGATGATGGATGGATGGATGGATGGTACATAATATGATAACTCGGCTGTGAAAAGGGTTTGAAAGAGTGAAAACTTAACACTGAAATTATGTAATAATTCTAAATATATCACTTTATAACCACTAAGTTCTCAGTTTTGTACGACATTTACTGACATATGACAAATGACTGCAGGTCCTGTGTTTTATTCAGAATTATTTGACTCCTGAGTCACAGTTTGTGAGCAAATCTTGAGCCCATGAAAAGGTTTTATTGAACCCAAAACTGGTCTTCAGCCAGGAATTAATTGCCAATCGTGGGAGCACATGCTGCTTGTTCAAGCTGCAGCCTGCTGCCTATTTTTAAAAACGTCTGCAGCTGCTAATACCCAGAACTTTATCTGCATTGATAACAATAGTATGTTTTTGTGTAACTTTAATATTTATTGTAACCAGATAAAAACACCAAACAAATCTTTGCAGCTGTAGTGGAATCAGGCGTCACATTCAGGTGATATTGTGTCTAATGTTCAGTTTTCATGTGATGTCTGATATCCTTGACTATAATTTACATGATTTACTGATAGACTTTAAATATAAAATGTGAGAAAGAGTCTCTTAAAATGATCCTGTGGGCTATTTTATTTAAAATAAAACCCGAATGAATGAATCAAGTAATTTTGATGCTCTAAGAAATTCCAGTAGGAGCTGATTTTTGGGACTGCGTTATATATGCATTATAAATGATGTCGTTACTGTCTTTTAACGCCGGGCCCTCACCAAACACACTGACGACGACTGAATCCAGTTTTATTTACTGTACACCTGCAACCTAGAATAACCTGCAGAGCTATCTAACACCTGAAGCCGGACTCATTTTTATGCTTTTCAGGTTTTTAATTTCATCTCATTTTACTTTCAGCAACTTCAATCTTACCTGATTCACTTAAAGCATAAGCACGCTTATTGATTTTGTTATTATTATTTTACTAAATTTGTCTTTTTAAAAATATTTGTTTTCCAAGTTTTCTTATGTGTGTGTTATTTTCCTACTGGGCTGCATTAAAAAACAGACCTAAAGGGTTAAATGAATGAATGAATGAATTTAAGATATTTCAACCAGTAAAAAGAAATGGATTGGTCATAATGTAGGCCACAGAGCAAATGGAACAAAGCAGAGATAAGATATGCCTTTATTTATCTCACAGTGCAGAAAATCACATTGTTGTCAGCAGCAGCACACACACAGAGAAACACACATACTAGACAGAAAAATGTACATATAAGAAATAGTGCAAACACAAATATAAAAATACACAAAAAAAGAGAACAGTGCAAACATAGAACATACAAATGAGGATATATAGAAAAGATATAGAAGATAAGGAATAATAATAATCATAATCATAATAAGCAATGCAAATGTAAATATACACATATGTACATGTCAGAGATGTGAGGACGATCACAAAACTTCTATACCGTTATCTGATCTGTTTGATCAGATAACGGTATAGAAGCAGTGCGCGCTCCCGCTGGCGGCCTTTAGCAGGGGAACACTTTACGGCAGAACACCGGTGTTGCGTTCAATCTTGTACCTCATCGAATCCTGTGACCTGACGCGAATGGCTGTATTACCTCCTGACTAACTAAACTGTATAATTTGGTATCGTATAAGGTTTTTTAAGTTTTTAATGTGTGATTTTATTTTTTTAAACTTTATAGTAGATGTGAAGTTGTACTGAAGGCGCGACTGACAAACCGGAAGCGGTTCCAGCGCGGACGGTGGCGGCAACGAACCAGAACGTGCCGCCTGAAAATGCGAAAGAAGAAGAAGAAGAAGCGCTTCGCGGATTGGTGGAAAGTTTGGCGGACTTTATCCCCGCGACGAGCTGGTTTGGTTCGTGACAGTTCATGTCAGGCTCCTGAAGGCAGCGGCGGGACTTTCCTCTGGCTGGTGAGTAAACTGGGTAACGTTTAACAGGCAGAGCGCATCTCCATGGAAACCAGTTTGTGAACGAGTAGATCTTAAAAAAAAAAAAATTAAAAATTAAAAGATAAAAAAAAAGAAAAGCTGCTTTGTTTGTGTATTTTCCCGCTACGTGCGCGCGAGCAGCTGCAGATGCGTCTTTAAAAACAAAAAGCTGCTCAGGATGTGGCTGCTGGTGCCTGTGGGTGTTTTTTTTTTTTTTATTGCTAGTGGTTGATTTTAACAGAAAGTCAACAGGAAGTGGAGAAAACGCTTCATATGTACTGATAAACCTTCTGACTAGCGTTGTATGCATTATGCCAAATATATAGGTTTGTTTTTGTAAAAAATTGGCCCAGAAAGTTAATCACAACCCTGCAAACAGGAACCTTGAAGCAGCTTTCTCTGAACATCACAATCCGTTTTAATCTTATTATAAAGTGTGTAATGAAATTGCACATGACTTTGCTCCTTATGTGCAAATAACACAGTGATATGCACATAAAATCACATAACCAGCTGGTGCAGAGTTCTGTTGATGGCATTTATTGTGCAGGGTTGCAGGTGAGGTGCATTCAGTGTCTCTCCTCCCAGACACCACCGTTGTGGGTCAGCCAATCCACAGCAGATAACAGCGATGACAGACAGACATGGGCTCGCCTGTTGAGCAACCGTGAACAAATGTGTGGCTGTGCTGCAGGAGACTTTAACTTCAGCACAGGACAAACAGTCTGAGATAAAGGTTTCAGGAGAGCAAACACACCCCCAGAGATCCTCCAACTGTAAGCTCCACGCAGTCATGAGAGTGTGATGCAAGTTAACAGATAACCAGCCTTAAGTGATCTTTTGGAGTTCATTTGCTTTTTTATGCCTGTGTAATGGTTTAAAGGTTGTTTTGACACCGTGGTCGGAGGATTACAATGCTCTCTTTTGTCTGGGGCTTTAACAGTCGCTGCTCATCTGCCATCATTTACTCGTCACTACAGCTTTAATGGTTTACTTCATGTGGCCACAGGGTCATTCTGTGTCAGCTCAGCCAAGGTGGTTGCTTGACCGTCTCAGAATCTGTTGAAACTGACACCTGCCCTTTTTTTCATATTTTTTTAACGCAATAGAAATGTTCAATAAATCTCCCACGACTTGGAATTAAGCAAGATGACGCTTTCAGATGTCTCTTGAAGTATATGTCCTGGAGTCTTAAGACCTCCCAAATTCAGGATTTGTTCAAATAAAGTGGATTGTCAAAAAAAAAGGAAAAATCTGTCTCTAATACACAGGATCTATTTGATCAGTTTGATTCTGAGAGTCATATCTGAATGACTTTACTAATGTTTATAAAGCTTTCATATGTAGAAATGTGAGTTATGGCCAATCAAAATTGACACAAGTAAAAAAGTAGTTAATTTCCAAACGGCCTGATGAAATTCAGGATGGTAAGAGATGGAGGTGTCATCTACATGTGTGCCAAGCTTCAGTATCCTTCCATAAAGCCTTTGTGTTAAAATCATTCTGCTGCTGACTGTTATGATTAAATGGAAGAGATGGTGAGGGTTGGCCTCTGAAACCGGTCAGGAGCATGAAGACAGAAACATTAAGGTAGTTTATGGCATTATGGAAGGATTTAGACTTTATCAGTGGATGGATGTTGATAAGCTGTTACTCGTGATGTGTAACCAATCAGACCAATCAGACAGCGCTGTTGGTGCTCGAGCCTGGAGAGCTACTACAGGAAAAGGTGGCTGCACCGGAGCCAAAGTAGCACAGTGTTAAATTCATTTATTTTATTGGGAATCAGTAAAAAAATACGATAAAACAATACCGATAATCAGAAAAATGCTGCATCTGCTAATCAGTCGACACCTTATAAAAGACTTTGGCCCACTGGGACATTATGTTATGTTGGACTTTCTATATAGTTCTTATCTTCTCTGCAAGTTCAAAGTGTTTTGATTATCTTTAGATTTCCACATCGTGCGAGCAGAAGACCAACAACACGACCATGTCTTTCACAAATGGCCAATGTGTGAGCAAAGAAACATGGGACTCCCACAACAAGATGATGCTGGAGCCTCTGGCCATCAGCGACTCAGAGGTTCGTTCATTGTTCATATATCTATAGTAAAAGACAGAAAACATATTAAATATAATGTTTTTTTTCTTGCCAAGCTTGTGTGTCAGATTGCTGCTGTACCCTGCTGAATGCAGTGTTTGTGTTCCAGGTGTTCTCCATCATTAAGAAGGAGAAGCACCGGCAGATGTACGGTCTGGAGCTGATCGCATCAGAGAACTTTGCCAGCAGAGCCGTTCTCGAGGCTCTGGGTTCCTGCATGAACAACAAGTACTCTGAGGGCTATCCAGGCCAGAGGTACAAGACCGAATCCAGTCCGTTGAATTACTCATGAAATCCCAACCTTTGGCTAAATTCTGTTAGTGGTGCATTAATGGTAACACAAACAAATAACAATAAGTCTGTAGTAATGAAGATGATCTGTTTGTCCAGGTACTACGGTGGTACAGAGCATGTCGATGAGCTGGAGAGACTCTGCCAGAAGCGGGCGCTGGAAGCCTACGGCCTGGACTCAGACAAATGGGGCGTCAACGTGCAGCCGTACTCAGGTATCAAATGTCGATGCACCTAAAACCCAGTCTTCCTCGTTCCTGTCTCGGGTTTGTACCACTGTCGACATATTTGTTTGTGTTTCTCCGTCAGGCTCGCCCGCTAACTTTGCTGTCTACACGGCCGTCGTGGAGCCCCACGGGAGGATCATGGGACTGGACCTGCCTGATGGAGGTCACCTGACACACGGCTTCATGACTGACAAGAAGAAGATCTCAGCAACGTCCATCTTCTTTGAGTCCATGCCGTATAAGGTACAGAGGCGTCACATGTATTTGTCGTTGGGAAATCTACGTTTTGTCAGAGTTTGAAACACATTTCTTTAACTTCTCTGAGTAGTTTGTGTCGTACCGTGCTCACCAAACGATATAAAACTGAAGAAACGATGTCTCTTGTGCATTGGCCACCCAAGATCTGAAAGCTGAAGTTCATTCAGCGAGGTTTCAGTGAATTAAGACCCAAATGAAAAACAGTACAGCATGTAAGTAGAGGAGACACGTGGCTAAAACATGGGCACAGCCTGAAACCTACCTGAAGTTCCATCAGACTGATTTAGTCTAACGGGCTTATAGACACATTATAATGGTTTAAATATGTAGCGTGGTGCTCATGTCGTGTGTATGTGATGTAGCTGATGTGGTGTGTTGGTCACTATGTGGTCCACTGCTTCTGATTCCAGGTGAATCCAGAAACCGGCTACATTGACTATGACAGACTCCAAGAGAACGCACGGCTGTTCCACCCCAGACTCATCATCGCAGGTACGCATGCTCACGTGTGGTGTTGCATGTTTGCTTTCACACATTAATGACCTCCTGAATACATCAGTAGATGCTCGTAAATCAAAGGTAGATGGAAACAAACCCGTTCGTTTGTCTTTTCCAGGAACGAGCTGCTATTCCCGCAACTTGGACTACGCCCGCTTGAAGATGATCGCTAACGAGAACGGTGCATACCTGATGGGGGACATGGCTCACATCAGCGGACTGGTGACTGCTGGGTTGGTGCCGTCGCCCTTTGAGCACTGCGACATCGTTACCACGACAACGCACAAGACGCTGCGTGGCTGCCGTGCCGGACTCATCTTCTACAGGAAAGGTAGAAACTAGCAGAAGTATACCGTTTTACATCGACACTCTGTGATTTCTCTGTTTTTACGTTTGACTTTTGCCTCTCTTCGTGTTTCCTCTCCCAGGTGTGCGGAGTGTGGACGCCAAAGGAAAGGAGATCATGTACAACCTGGAGTCCCTGATCAACCAGGCGGTGTTCCCGGGGCTGCAGGGAGGACCACACAACCACGCTATTGCAGGTACGTCATCGTTCATCAGTGTTAATATCAACAGCTGGTGAGTTAAGTCGCCGTTCGTCTCACTGAGGTGATGCTTTTCACTGGCAGGCGTCGCCGTGGCTCTCAAACAAGCCATGACACCAGAATTCAAGGCCTACCAGCAGCAGGTTCTGGCTAACTGCAAAGTTCTGTCCAGCGCCCTCATTGACCACGGCTACAAGATCGTAACTGGTGAGTGGCTCAGTTTCACCCCACAGAGGAGATCTGCTTTCACTCAGAGATAATTATTATTTACTTACTGTGTTGGGCTTGATTTGCCTTCTGTTAATGCATTTGGAGGCATCGTAACAGTGATCAACGTCAATGGAGTTTCATCCTGAGTCCATTTGTAAAGTTAAGAAAAGCACTCTGATCTATTTAATGCTGCTGCAGCGGCCCACAAGGCTGTTACCGCTGATAATCAAAGCATCCCAAATGTTTCTTATAATATAGGATGAAATAAATATTCTCACCTGAAATGATCATGCATTGAATCTACATATCAATCCTATTATTTTTCTTTTGTCAGTTTCCTACCTTAAGTTAATCATCTACATGTCGCAGCTAAAACTCATCTGACAGCTGTTCAGTGTATTTAGGCATAAATATTTATTCTGCTCAGTAAAAATCTACCAACAGAGATAAATATAACAAGAATAATCAGGCATTAGGACAATAATAAGGGTACAAGGAAATGTACCTTAAGCTCTCAGTCATTGTTGGATTGTAGAGATCGCTCTGAAGGCTCTGTTGTCTCCAGAAAGGGTCCCAAAGATGACAAAAGTAAAAATCTTTAGAGAGAATCTTATGGCATCTAAAGGATTACTGTAGGGGCCTTATTTGAACAGTATGCAGCTTCAGTTAGGAGCGACTCAGGTTCACTGGTTCTGATCGTATCCCAGGGACGCAGATAACAGGCTCAAGGGTTGTTTTTGTCTTCAATAATATCGATTTCTTTACAATAATGCGCTGACAGACCTCGATAGGAGTGTTTCCCTTTACTCATGGTGTAGTTGAAAAAGAAGTTTGTGACGGTAAATGTCTTCAAGTGGTCCATGTGACGTCTACTGATGCTCTCCGTGTGTTCCTGTGCAGGTGGTTCTGACAACCATCTGATCCTGCTGGACCTGCGCAGCAAAGGAACCGACGGAGGCCGAGCTGAGAAGGTCCTGGAAGCTTGTGCCATTGCTTGTAATAAGAACACCTGTCCAGGTAGAGTGTGTGTGATATGTGCTGTTCAGCTTCTGTTTGCATAAAAATCTAACTCATAGCTCGCGTCTGTCATCTCTTACATGTAGCTTGAGATGCAGAGGGATGTTGCAAATGTGTTTTTCCTACAAAGTGCCGCTCTGACTCGTCCTGTCCTTGTGCAGGAGATAAGAGTGCTTTGCGCCCGAGCGGTCTGAGGTTTGGCTCCCCGGCTCTGACCTCCAGAGGTTTGGTGCAGGATGACTTCAGGAAGGTGGCTGAGTTCATTCATAAAGGTAATGTTTTAAAGGTGGCGGTGCTGTTTGTTCCCGTCAGACAGTGCCGCTAACAGGATCAAAAGACAAGATTTTTCACAACAAAATCCATGAACTCATACCCGTGCTGTCCTGCAGGTATTGAACTGACCCTGGAGGTGCAGAGGAGCATGGATCCCAAGGCCACTCTGAGAGAGTTCATTCAGACTCTGGCTCAGGGAGAGAAGTTCCAGCAGCGCGTCGCTGAGATCAGGGCTGAGGTGGAAGCTTTCGCTGGTCAGTTCCCCATGCCGGGCCTGCCCGAGCTGTAGAGGGCAGCAGCTCAGACGCCGGGTCGACGGTGACATGGACGATGTTCTGACAGCTTTGAGGCGTGTTGTGTGGAGCACACGTTTGTCTTAATGGAAGGAAATTTGTGTAACTCGCTGATTTCATTGTTACAGAATCTTTGCTGTTTTAGATTTCGTTTCCTCTCTTTTAATTTCACTCTCAGATGCTGCAATCAAATATAAGCTTTTCTCAGTTTTTTGAGTTTAAAATCCCAAAGTTTCCCAACGAACTACTGAAGACTGAAGCACGAGAAATGACACGAGCACTCTGCATGTAGACGGTGTACATGTACAGTATATTAAGTATGATTTGTTGAATACAACTGCTGTTTTTGCATTCAGATAAAGTGATAATGAATTAAACTTCATGTACTGTGTTTTATCATTCAGTGTGGGTGTGAACACTGTCACAGAGGAAGACGCTGCTTCACGGCTCTGAGGCTGAACTTTGATGCATCAGATCAGAGCTTTAAGTTTTAATGTTATGATAAATAGATTTGGTCAAAATGGCAAAATCATAATATGTTTCTCTGAGTGACTTCAGTTTCCTTATTTGAGGCTGTAAGGCCAAACAAGTTGGGATGGTGACGTTTCCTGGCATTTGAGCTCAAATGGAGACAGAACAAATAGGGTTAAGACAAAATGTAAGACGATCAACAGTCCATTGCATCGACTTTCAGGACAGGACTTGGGGGCATCATGGTTGTTATGTAAGGAAACGCTGGATTACGGTTGCGCTCGAGCTTTTACAACATCTCCAGTTGGAGCCATGCAGGTTCAAATTGGAGAGACGCCGTTGTGTGTTAGGACAATAGAATTGGGTTAATCTGCAGAGGCACGCTAAATCGCACCGCTTGCAGAAGAGCTGGACGCACAGCAAACCTAATTTGTTTTAAATAGTTGGGAATGTGAAAGCAGAAAGTTCACACAGTCTACTGTCCAGCAGCTCCATGTCCAGCTTCCCTCCCAGGCTGCCTGTGCTGTCATCCACTGATTCATACATACAAGCAAAAAGAAACCGAAGTCTAAACCCACACCTGCTTGGTACGTCATTTTGGTTCAAAGGATCCTGACTTACTGGATCAACAGCTTCTGCAGTTTTTATCTCACAGTGTTAGAAAGAGAACAACAGATCACTCATTAGTAAACACAACAGCTGTCTTTCCGCTGCAGGAACTCGAGGCAGGTCCTGTCATCGACCTTCTCGCCCTGTTTACGCTAAACTACAAGGACAAATAGTTACCGGACGCACTTCTAGTTCTAGGAGCACAGAGGAAATAAGATGATGGAGGTTTGTTATGTCAGTCTGATGTTGATGGTGATGTTAGAGAGCAGACGACTGCAACTGGACAAGGACGCTGAGAGGGCAGAAAAAAAGCTTTTCAATCTGGATTGGTCTTCTTCAATCAGCGTTCAGTCCAGAACATCAGATTTACAGGTTACTTTTTTTACCTTTGAAATCAGCCGTGAGAGACATCCTGCAGGGCGGTTCCTGCCATCAGAACATGCATCAAACACTCTTCAAGTTCCTGCAGGAGAAAACGGCTTGTTAAGGACATAATGCAAGGCCTGCAATGGATAGAACAAGCAACCAAAGAATGCATGAATTGCATCTGATAGTTTGTCAGCACCCACGAGTGTCAGATCATGAAAGTCATAGACGTCAACAAGACATTATATGAATAAGGTATCATGTATGCAGGTTATAGACTAAGACTTCTACTGTCTGTAGAAAGGTGTGGAAAGGGGTTGTGGCTGTATTAGATCAATAAACTCTGAAATCACAAACAGTTGATGTGCAGGTTTTATGAAGGAAATCAGACTATAAAGGATCAAAGTGTGGCAGGAATACTGTAGTCACTTTAAAAAGCAGTTCGTGTTTGGAAGAGAGCAGCGTAGAAGCAGGAGGGAAGACACAGAGACTGACTTTGTAGCAGTTCAAAGTTTTTATATTGCTGCCAATAAAAACGTCTGGCCAGTATGTAACACTAGTCGTACTACTTCTATTTATTTTTTTATTCTGGCAATAAAGAATGTGTTTGTGCATGCCGAAGCTCTTGTAGAGACTCTTAAAGGCTGCAAGGAAGAAGTCTACCTCTCGAAACAAGCGGTACAAACTGCTGAAAAATGAGATACTGACCCAGAACCTGCAGCCAAAAGAAAGAAGCTAAAGGCTCGATAGACAAAGTGTGACGTCTGAAGCACAACTAGGAAGCTGTTGATACATGTAAATATTTCAAGTAATTTAATTTGCAACTACCTCCTGAGCTTTATCAACAATTCAGAAAATAAGAACTTACCTGTTGCAGATATTTAATCAGTTATGGGTCACAAAAAAGCTTTTTATACTCTCTATGAGTCTAAGCGAATTACATAAGTGAGTGTTAGAAAATTACTATTGAGCTTATTTGCTGAGAAAACAAACTAACAAGACGCTGTACCAGTGTACCAGCCCAGAGCAAGTAATGGGTTCAGCCTCTAACTTCTAATAAAAACCCACAAGTCCACCACTGATAACGAGTGAATGCCCGGCTGGGCCGTGTACACATTATGTAATCAGGAAACTCTGGTGTTTATGGAGAGGAAAGAAAGAAACTAAACCAATTAAAACTAAGAATAGCACTTAAAAAATAATTTCCCATAAGATAATCTCTTTTGAGGAGCTTTTGAGCATATATGTGGCCAAAAAAATGTCATTTTAAAGTTATCTTCTGATCCTCTGCTCATGTTTCCCTCCAGTCCAGCAGGGGGCGGTAATGCGCATGTGCACTGGTTGACCGCCAATAAACTGAACTTCTCGTCTGCGTCCGGCGGGTCAGAGGTCGCTCAGCGCGCCTTCCATCCATCCATCCTCACACAACAAGGAGCAGCTCAGCGACTCACAAAAACTTCTACACCGACCGTCGCTCGGAGTTTGTCTTTAAAGCGGACATTTGAAGCTACAGGCGGACAGCCGCCGCCGCGGTCTCCACAGCGTGTCGGGGAGCTTTGCTAGCTGCTGCTAGCTTATCGGTTAGCTTGGCCGGACTCGTTAGCCGCCTCAGATGAGGAAATAACCGGATCATTAGCTCAACTTGAAGCTAGCTCAGCCGACGTTTCTTTGATCGGACGAACCGAAGCAAACATGCAGGACCTGCTGGCCAACGTGGACCACATCAAGTTCGACCTGGAGATCGCTGTGGAGCAGCAGCTGGGAGCGCAGCCGCTGCCCTTCCCCGGCATGGACAGTGAGTGCTGGGATGCTAGCTGGCGCTTAGCCGGTGTGGGTACAGGGGGTGAACGCTGAAAGTAACGGTGGGTAACGGCAGGTTAACGGCAGGTTAACGGCCAACTCACCGGTAGTTTAGTGCACGCAAGGCACTGTCATTTATAAATGATGGGAGCCGAAATGTTTTCCAGTAGCGAAATAGGAAACGTTACACGAGTTTAAATGCTAAGAGCCTCCAGATTAATTTAACTGTTGTGTATTAAAACCCGACAGAAATGATAGAAAACACAACTTTAACTGACTGTAATTCATTATTGAGGCTAGGATCCTACAATAGGTTACTTATGGACTGATTTTGAACTAAAGTTAAGCCTCTGCAAACATTTTTTTTTAAAAATTAAATTAATTTCATTCATTGAGTTAAAACAAAACAATTCAACATGACAGACATTCAACTCCTGAATGAAAGGCAGCAGAAAGAAGAATAATCTGATCTTATCTGCCTCCTTTACCCAAATAAATACATTTACAAAAAACTTACAAAAAGCATCAACAACAACACAATCAACATCAAAATATTCACAACAAACAGCAATAATAACACGAAGCAGCTGACAGTCACGTTTTACTTTAGATCCATTTTCTTTAATACTACATGATTATTTACTGTCTTTATAATCAGACATTATTAACACATCTCCTCAACATACCGGCTTTAATTGTTCTTTTAAATGTAAACATTGATTCTTTGGTTTCTTTGGTCAGATTGTTCCACAAACTGACTCCTTTCACAGAAACACAAACGCTCCGTCACGTTTGTTCTGAATCTGGGTTTTTTAAAAATCTCTTTTAAATCATAATTACTTTCTCAGCTTTTTTTGTACTTTTTCGTGTTGTTTTTCTTTTCTGTTCTTGTGTTGTGTTTTAAAGCTGTGATGATTTGTGTCCCTGCAGAATCCGGGTCTGCTGTGTGTGAGTTCTTCATGAGAGCAGCGTGTCTGAAAGGTAAAAACACGACACCACATGATTCAACGCCTGTGTCGCTCTCAGCTCTGCATCTGCATTTAGTGTCACACATTATGCAGCTAGTAATAATAATTAACTTTATTTCCGCAGCACCTTTCAGAGTCGGGCTGACAAAGTGCTTCACAAAGCATTAAAATGCATAAAAGAAGTAAAACATCAGTAAAGCATTGCAATCTTAAACAGACCAACAACCACGCATCAGGGCAGGAATGACAAATTTTAAAGATGTTTGTCTGTCAGGTGTGTTTTTATAAATGAGTACAGAGCCGCAACAGTTGATCAGGTAGCTGTGACATTAATCAACAACTACGTCGACAACTGCTTCATCGGTTTGAATGATTACATTGAGGATAAAAATGAAAAATCGTCAGATTCCTGCTTCATAAATGTGAATAATTTCTGGTTTCTTTCTTTCCTCCTGTATGACGGTAAACTAGATGTCTTTGGGTTGAGACGTTTGTCAGTCTGTCAGCCCTAAATAACACATTTGTCTGACATTTTGAAACCAGCAGAATGAGACTTTATGTTCTTAAAGGGTGACTTCAGCAGTTTGGTGTTTAACTTCCACAAAGGTGGGAACCCACAAGAGACAGATTAGACCTTTCTATCTGGTAAACACTCATCTGTGATCACTAACCTCCTTTCAAGCAAATGTAACGTCTCGTAGCCAAATACAAGCTAAAATCTGTACGACACAAATACAAATAAATGGATCCAGTAAGGAAGCTCAGTGGTTAGCACCGTCGCCTCGCAGCTAGAAGGTCGCTGGTTGGCGTCCCGGTGAGGACACCCGGGATCTTTCTGCGTGGAGTCTCCATGTTCTCCCCGTGCAGCGTGGGTTCTCTCCGGGTTCTCCGGCTTCCTCCCACAGTCCAGAAACATGCTGAGGTTAATTGGTGATTGTAAATTGTCCGTAGGTGTGAATGTGAGTGTGCTTGGTTGTCTGTCTCTAAGTGTAGCCCTGTGATAGACTGGTTACCTGTCCAGGTGAACCTGCCTTCACCCTGAGTCAGCTGGGATAGACTCCGCCCCCCACCACCCTAGTGAGGATGAAGGTGTAGAGATGATGGATGGACTTTTGATGCGTTTGTTTTAAGCGATCAGCAGGACGCTGACGGCCCTGTGGGTGTGGAGCAGAGCGTCATAGTGGGTGCTGTGTCTTGCAGGTGGGATGTGTCCGTTCCGTCACATCAGTGGAGAGAAGACGGTGGTGTGTAAGCACTGGCTCAGAGGACTGTGTAAGAAGGGAGACCAGTGCGAGTTCCTCCATGAATACGACATGACCAAGATGCCTGAATGCTACTTCTACTCCAAGTTTGGTTGGTTTCCTCGATGCTTCACTAAATAACAAAGATGTGCTCTGACTGTATTTGTGTTCAATCAGCGAGATGAGAATGTTTCCAAGTCTGTTCCTGGTCTAATGAATGCTCTGCTGTTGTTTTCATTTCTGCGCCGACCTTCACAGGCGAGTGCAGCAACAAGGAATGTCCCTTCCTGCACATTGATCCCGAGTCCAAGATCAAAGACTGTCCCTGGTACGACCGAGGCTTCTGCAAACACGGTAGGTCGAGCTCAGCGGTGGACGTAGACGTTCCAGCGGTTTTCGCCAGAACCTGATGTTTATAGACAGCAGCTGGTTTAAATAGAGAACCTCATGGCCGTCCTCTCTCCTGCCTCAGGTCCTGACTGCAGACACAGACACACAAGAAGAGTGATCTGTGTGAACTACCTGGTTGGCTTCTGTCCTGAAGGGAAATCCTGTAAATTTATGCAGTAAGTGATCCTTTTCATTAATGTCTACACAATATAAATCGTCTTTCTTGCTTTAGGATCCTGATATTTATCCATACATGACTTGTTTCACCGTTAGCTTCACCCTACAGCTTTGTAGACGGTGCTGCAGTTGTGTGTAACGGTGACGTTTTTTTTTTTTTTTGCAGCCCCCGGTTTGAGTTACCTATGGGAGCTTCTGAACAGCCTCCTTTGCCACAGCAAACCCAGAACCAGACAAAGGTAAGACAACGCATGTCCAACACCTAACACATGCAGTGAAGCCCATTTATCTTAGCCGTGCCAGATTTTGATTTATAGAGAATTAATTTTTGACCATTAAGTTTCTTTTACCTGGAAGTGGCACAAACAAAAGACAGAAAGTCAGAGGGTGTTGTAGAAAGAGAAATCACGATTAACCGTTCGGCCCTTGTGACCAGCGGACTGTAAAGTTTCTCTACTTCCTGTTTCAGCCTGTGCCTACCATCGGCCGTTCGTCCCTCTCCTTAATCCAGCTGACCAACTCCAGTCCAGGGCAGCGGCCGCAGAATAACGTAGCGTCTTCTGGTCAGCAGAACAACATGACGGCCAACAGAGGACCTCGTCCACTGGACCAGGTCACCTGCTACAAGGTGAGTCGTCTACTTCTGTCTGCTGAAGCTCCTCCAGAGTTTTGTTTTGGACACGAGTGTCTAGGCCATATCATACCGTGCACGGTGATACCGGTGTAATGTTAGGAAATTAAAATATTGCGATAAAATGTGAGTGAAACGTGCATGATGCCGTTGTTTTGGTCCGGTCTGATGCACATGGAGCGAGAAGCATGGTGGCGACTGAGGAGGAGGTGAATGCAGTTCATCGACCGACACAGTAGGGCTGGACCCGGATATCAGAATACTCGGTCGTGTTGGTGGAGTCCACATAGCAATTTTGAGATCCGAATATTTGCCTGCTGCCGTCACTGCCTGATGGTGGAAACAGAACTGTGACTGCTATCCTAAACCAGCATTAGCAGCAGTACTGCCTGTGCGTCCTGCCCACTTCCACCCCAGTTTATAACTGATGCACTATTGATTTTGGTTCGTTACAGCTTTAATGCACATCGAAAACAGCTGCTTGCTAAATGGAAAAGAAATTGTCCTTTTTTGTTTTATTTGCACCAATAAAGTTGTGCAGTTTTGAAGTATTTTGTCTGGCGTCAGTTACATCGTTATCAGGATTTTCTCATGTATATGGTGATAAATATTTTTGGCCACATCACCCTGCCCTACCAGTCTCTCTCTGTGGTAGTACACTACCTGCTAATAGTGGCCTTAAAGCAGCAAGTAGTGCAAAGTGGGTGTATTTTTTGTGCAGTGCCTGAATCAGGACCCACTTGTACGCCATTAATCTCTTACTTTCTCTGTCTTCTGGGTGTTTGCAGTGTGGTGAGAAGGGCCACTACGCCAACAAATGCACTAAAGGCCACCTCGCCTTCCTAAGCGGACAGTAACCTTCAGCGTCAAGGTCCAGACGCCTCGGTGCTGCAGCTCGCTGGCCCAGTGAGGAGACCAGGGGACGAGCAGCTGAAGAGAGGAGCCCCTAGGTTGAACCTAAAGACTCAAACTGGCACTTCTGTGTGCGACCTGACACAACACGTGGGAAAGATGAACACAGCTAATTCCAATTTTTTTTTTTTTTTTGCCTCTGACACACTGTGGACACATGAGAACTGGTTGAAAGACCCGATTTGTGGGTTCGTCGGCAGTTTTGTATTCAACAGAACACTTTATACTGAAGGAGTAGGCATTAAACACAGCAGCAGGTATCTCCGTGGAGGTGCTATCGTCACTTGCTGGTATTTATTTACTTGAGTCAAGTAAGTGCAAGTGCTACTATTCTGTATAATTTAAGTGAACCTGCCTGTAGATACAGACCTAACATGAACGCTGGGCTGGAAACCGTTTGAACTCACTTGTTATTAACCTGAGCCCACATCCAGACCCACCACCACCTCATGTTTTCTACATTTCAGCCTGGAACTAGTTCATTTAGCGGCCGGAGGTACATCGGATATGGGGGGGAGGGACAATATGGATCAGCTGGAGGACAAATTCAGCTTCGTCAGTACAAATAAATGTTCTTGTTACACATCTGCTTCTTGAACGTTCCTACAGCTGTTGTGTTAATTTGTGAGGTTCAGATGTGGCTACACGCTCTAAACAAGACACCCGACTGTTCAGCTTTAATGTTTATTTTATTGGTCACATATGAACAGAACCGAGTAGAAAGAACAGGACGAGCCAACAGGAGGCGTGATGGCTGCCGTCGGGCCTCAGTGGTACTTCCTCCAGCGGTCATGCTCTGCAAGAGAAGGAAGCAGATGATGGTTCAAATGTGAAAGTCGGATTCTTTTTGACAGGAGGGCAGAAATGTTGTATTGGAGGTAGAGGATAGACATGTCTTACTGATGTGATCGTATTCCCACACGTAGCTGAGGACCACGTAGCCGGCCAACAGCATCGCCAGACCACCGATGCCTCCTTTCTTCACATTGATGTACTTGTTGTAGTATCTGTCGTGGCCTAGAACAGTCGGGAAAAGAACAAACACCATGAACCATAACTGACAATGGATCAGCAGCAGGGCTCGGGGTGCTTTTCTGAATTTATAATTGAATTCTTAGTTCTGTGACCCGAATGGATCAACGTTGTTTTCCCACCTTTGGTAATTACTGCTGGGTGGAGCTGCACCAACAGATTGTCGACTATTTTGATAATAAACCTTTTTGTAAGAAAAAGTCCAAATTCTCTGGATGACACAAGAGATTTAGATCCAACAATAGTTTTGCTGTTGTAACATGAAATCTGTTGCCTCTGATCAGTTTCAGAACTGCGGAGCTAGAAACCCGTCGATCATTTAAAACGGTAAAAGAGGTCCATCAGAGGTAAAAGAAGAGCCGCTGCGTGTTCGCTCACCCCTGCGGACGGCTGAGATGAGGCCGTTGGGCGTGAAGTCTCGGCCTCCCAGCCAGGTGCCCAGCTCGCCCAGCTTCACATCCATCAGGCGCTTATCAACTACGGGAACTGATGACAAACACAAAGCGGACGTCAACAACATCACAATGCAGTCGGTCAGTTCTGAATGTTCACCAATAGCTCATCTGAAGTAAAAAAGGTGACATGACTGGACGTTTAAATACATTTAACAGTGCTAACACATGATCTCAAGTACAAACTCTAAATATTTGCAGCTTTGAACTTGTCGTGTTTGAACATGTGGGACTTAGATTCTCCTCCACATGCAATGTGAAGCTTGGGGGGAAAAAAATGCACTTTTTCTGTCATTCTGATTTGGTTAGTGATGTAACACGGAGGATGGTGTGAATTTGTAAAAGCTCTGACACTAGAGTTTAAATCCTGAGTCACACACGTTGTGTAAACAGCCATCTTTGTGGTTTGCTAACTGCATTTTTCCCCCTCAAGGTGCTATTTTGATTTGACATTGAGTAAGTTTACACCTCGGGTGAAGTCGTGACCCCACACCGAGGAGCTAAGATGGGCCTTTTCCTGCTAAGTTGTTTGTAGGCTAAACAATTAAGTAATTTAAATGTGCAATTCATAGCAACTCCCATTGCTTCGATGATGTCTCATGCTAACATTTGTACATTTATTTCACTATAAATTGTAGGTTTGCAGTGCTGCTCCACTACCTCATGTATATAAAGGATCAATAAGCCTGTGTTTACTGTTAGTAGCTCTATTTATTCCTGCACTAAACTTCAGGATCACCTTTAAGCATGTACATCTCCAGCTGCACACAGTGCTGTCGCCCTTGTTGTGAATGCATGTGTGTTTATAGTGCGAGTAGTTTAAGAGCAAAGACAAAACCACAGAATTCCCTGAATGTGTCACATGCTTGGTCAATAAAGCTGATTCTGAAGCTGGAATTAATGCATGATATCGCAAATCAAATATATATATTAAAAAAAAAAATCACAATCAAAGATTTTATCCATTTCGTTGAAGCATTAATAAAACTCATGTTTGCTAAAATAATCTGCAGCCGAATAGATGAAATATGGATTAAATGCAGCCAAAGTAGTCAACAAAGTCACTCGGTCGTAATCCAAGTATTCAGTCTTAAAATGCATAAATGTTGCTGCAGTGGCTCAAATTTGTCCCGTTTTTAGTGTTTTTATGTTTTAGGATCAGAATTAGCAGCAATGCGCTTCAGAGTCTGTGGCTCAATGTTGCACAGAGCTAGGAGGCTAAAGCTAGCTAACATAAAACACCGTGTAACAGCTCACATATGCAACGACAACATAATCACGACAGCTTCGTCCGCGCTGGAAGCAAAACCGACAGTTTCTGATCACAGCTAAACGTCCAGAACCAGAAACGAGCCGCAGATCGAGTTTAACTGCAAACCTGCCAATGACACGCAAAGTCCTTGACGGGACTCGGAGGTTTAATCGCGGCCTTCGGTCAGAAAAAAACACCTTCCGGTAAAACCTGACGGTCTGTCTGATCCTAAAACATCCACCAGTCCGTGAAAACCTCCACACGCCCGACACGAAACACAATAAAGAACATTTCATTGATTTTTCATCGCAACAAGGCGCGTTAACGGTACCTGGTCTGTCCGCCATCTTGACCGGAGGAGAGGGTTCTGTCACTGCGCCGCCGCAAAGGATGGTGGGAATATAAGGAGGAGGTGCATTATGGGAGATGGTGTATTTTATCCATAAAGCCACTAGAGGGCGGCAGAAGGAGTAAAACTAATTTTAGCACAGAACAAAGCAACAGAAGACGGATAATAACGACAGAGCTGAACTTAGACGTGTTTTAAGATATTTATTAAGATATGTATTGCTCATTTTGTACAGTTAGTTTATTTATTTTTTATTTTTTAATAATATTTGAACTTCAGCCCTTCCTTGTTGTGATTTGGTGTTTTTCTGTTTTGCTGCTGTATCGAAATAATTTCCCAGGTCTGGGATAAATAAAGTATGTCTATTCTATTAAAAACAACAGTAGGAACAGACTGTATTACTATGGCTCCGTTCATAACTAGAGTTCCACTGCACTTTACAAAAAATAGCAATTATTAAAACAGTAAAAAGGGTACGAAACAAACAAAGAAAGAAAAGACATTATAGAATATTATACAAATGAATGTGGATAGGTGGATTTCTAAAGCTTTTTAAATAGGAGGCCTGTTTAAGAAGTTCTGACAGTTCAGACCCGATTGTGCTCTCTGGCAGACTCATATAGACGTGTAAAAAGTAAAGGATTCAAGAGTCGAGAGAGAGATAGAAATAGCAGAAATAAATCAAATTGTTAAACAGTGCAAAAGACAATAAAATAAAGAAAGAAAATAATAAGATTATATGCATGTGTATATACAAGGTAAGTCTAGGCTTGGCTACGTTTTCCCACAAAATAATATCTAGGTATCCAGTTTGTTACTCAGCTAGAATCTGTTTAATTGGCTAAACTAGTTTCTTTTTAATTATACATTTAGACGATTTGATTGTCAACATAGCCTAGCAGCTAACTAGCCTGTTAGCTCGTCTGTTTCTCCAACTTCCTGGTGCACACAGTGCATTGCAAAAATGCAATTTGTCAGTATATTCTGAAAACAGAACAAAACCCAGCAGCTGCATTATGAGGACAATAGTGCTCAGCATGCAAACTGTAGAGGACCAGGAAAGTAGAATAATACCAACAACATGTCTGTGATGTCCACAGCATGTACGCTCATATATCTGGGTTTTAAACAGCTTTTCAGACATAACTAGCATTTTAATAGGTGTTTTTAGGAAACTGGCAAGTGTTGTTTTTTTCCATCATTTCATTAAGATAATGTTTATTGATTGCAGCCCTATAAAACTACTTCTCAAGCAATAGTAATGTAAAATAAACACATACTGATTTCAATGGCAGTGAAAAATGAATCTATTATATAGAAATATAAAAATGTTGAGTTAAAAGTTTACTCTAAAAGTATGAGCGTTGCATTTTTGCATTAATGTAAAATTTTACAATGTAATGTAAAAAGAAAGAAAGAAAGAAAGAAAACACCCCCCAGCTTTCTAAGTACGTATCTAAATATATCGTGCTGTGATTCCAGTGTTTCTGAACAACCCCATAAACCCCTCTCCTCTCACATCTCATGCATTTTGAAACAGCGACCTGAGGGGTTTACTACACTGTTGTCTCCCAACACTATCAGAGGAATCATTTTTCTTGGGGTGAAGCAGCCGATCAATGAGCAACAAAACAGCCGGCAGCACTTCTACGTAGTGCACCTGCCCCAAGACATAGTTAAGATCTTATTCAGGCTGCTGTTTGTGTTTGAGTCGAGGAGGTGGTGCCGTGGTAGTTCAGGTCCCTGATCAACACACCCACTGATCAATAAACCTCCCCCGCTTACACACACACACACACACACACACTGAGTGAATTAGGGTGTGTAGTTGTTCTCTGGCCTTCATCCAACATTCAGCCTCTTTCCTTTATGAGACTGGCTTTCCTGCCTCCCGCTAATGACTTTCATTAGATGGAGGACTCATATAGATGTCCAGCACCCACCTGACTTTTTTCCCTCTTTCGCTTTAGCTCTGCTTTTCTTTCCTGTGGGCGGATAGATGAATGCATCGTGTGTGTGTGTGTGTTCCACATGGATGAGTCTTTGCCCGTCTTTGATTCAGCTCTCTTAAATGCATATTGACCCAGATGCCATAAAAGTCCAGCCCAATTTGTTTTTGCTATATATTGGAAAAGAGGTTTAAGCCGAACACATGTGCACAGAAATAATAACTGTAAAAGCCGTCAGATATGATTTGCAGCTAAAGATAAGAACAAGACAACATTAAAATCGCTGGCAGGTGAAGTGAGAAACACTGATTATCTCGTTAGGACGGCGCCTGTCAGGAGGTGCAGCAAGTGAACAGATGGAGAAAAAATAGACAAGCATGAGCATCTTGAGAAAAGACAGGTCTTGTTGTTAGCATACAGCGCCTTGGTCCAAGGCAGGACAACAGCAGGAGTTCATCAGCGCCCCGGCTCACTGATGCACATGGGGAGTAACAGACGGCCTGTGGTTCACTCCTATAGAAGAGCTGAACACTTTAATGCTGCTGTAATAGGATAGAAGTGTCAAAACCATGAAGAACACACAGCTGCAGACAGGTCGTAGTGCCTCTGTCCACTGCCAAAGCATCTACAAATCCAGATTCTGCAGAGGTATGAATATTTTGGGGCTCTAAAGTTGCTCGGCATCAGCTAGACGAGTGAACGAGCAAATCTTATCCAACATTTCACTGTGTGATGATGCGTCTATGTTGTGCTCACGTCTCGCTCCTGCTGCTCAGAGGTTCTTGTGTTCACGATGAAAAGCTCAAATAAAGTTGGAGCTAGGAGGTGCTTAGCTTAGCTTAGCTTAGCTTAGCTTAGCACAGGGACTGCTAACAGGAAAACCCATCACATTCGACTCTGTCTGCCTCCCTGCACAACAGTATGAGTCTGCAGCACAGGAGGCTGCACTGGACAGCGCCACCTACCTCCATGGACGGTCATTAAACTGCACAACTTCCACTTTTAAAGGCTCATTACACCCGAAAAACAACAAACACACACCGATCTTTTCAACACGCCTTTATCATCTTCTGTAGTTTAATTAATGTGCTTGCCATAATTATCATTAACGAGGAGTTTAGAGGAACCAAAATCTCTGTACGGCTCCATTAAATAAACCTCAGTGGGTCTGCAGACACAAAGCTCACTAACATGACTCAGCATCATTTCTACAGTGTGCCAGATGTGCTAGACAGACCAGAGAGTCGGTGTCCCTGTCCGTTTTCATTCTGTTCTGTAATGCCGTCTGTACATTTAATTGGGGGAGACTCTAATTATCTCTATTTAGCTCCAAACCATTGATTTGCCAAATCAGCCGGCCGGGACGCAGCTCAGTCTGGCTGCTTCCTCGTGAAGGTCGCGTTCAGTCACACAGTCTGTTGAACAAACATCTTGTGTGATTTACACACAACCGCTGATCCAGTCCCATCACATGCCTCCAGAGGTGGCACAGTCCCAAACGCTCTCGTCAGACACCCACAGAAGCAAACATACGGAGAAATAAATGACTGACTGACACACACACACAGCCGCCGCGCAGCACAACACACACATCTGCACACAGATTTGATTTGGGCTCTAAAGGTTACCGACGACACTGTAGCGTAATCTCATTTAGGGAGTGAACTCATAACCACAAGTGACCCCGTGGTCCGGGTCCACCTGCTTGCTTATTGGTTTTGTTTGTTTGCTCCAGCGCCGCCTCGGGCCTCAGCGCACTTCAGACGAGTCTGCACACACACTCAGACACACACAGACAAAAGCACTAGAGGACGCATGATTTTATTCCACCTCAAGAGGCAGGTGCCCTGGAGGTCTGCCACAGAGACAGCGCTTTGAAGCTGATGGAGGGAGATGGAGGGAGCAGCAGAGGGAGGGGGCAGCAGAGGCAGTTGGTCTGTGTGAGGATGGAGGATAGGCAGCGAGAGGAAACACAGCCATGAGAGAGGGTGGAGGGGAGTACAAAAGGAGAAACTGGCAGCGGAAAGACAATGATGGAGGGAGATGAAGGATAAAAGAGAGAGAGGAGGCTGAGTCTGTGCACACAGCTCTCTGATTCACATGACCTTTAAACAGCCACTCTCGCTGCCACTCCCTCTTCATCCGTCCATCCTTCACCAGGCACATCGCTTTACATTTCTCACTTCCTTCTGTGTTTTCCTGCTCAAGAAATTTCACTTTTCCCCCATTTGTAACTGTGTCACGCCTTCATGTGTTTCCTACATCGATCCCTCGTCCTCTGCCGCTCTCCTCTGTCCCTCCGGCGGCACCATTTTTCATTCGTTTGCTTTTTATTGCGTTCGGTGTCATTTTGCCATCATCCTACTTCTCCTCTCACTGACCTCTGTGCCTCCCCGTCGCTTCTGTCAGGTACACAGTGTCGGATAGACCCAAAGACAGCAGGGATGGTTTGTGGGTAATGGGTTTATCAGTTCTCCTGTTACAACAATAATCACATTAGAGGTATGGAGATCGACAGGTGAGCTGCTAAAAGGAGCTCGTTGGCCTGATGAGGATCCCAGAGGAAGCCTGTGTGTGTTAGACAGCGATGGGATGGAAAAGGATAGAGAGGGAGAGTGAGAGAGGGTAGTACATGCGTAGAAACGCTCCACAGAGACCGTTTCATTCCTCGCAGCGATAATGGCTTCAGCCACTAAATCAAATTTTCCCATTTAAATTCACTCACACATATAAATGTAATGGGCACTAATGGCACACTGACTAATCGAAGCTGCACTTGTGCAGACTGCAAACTCAGAGGCACAGGACACCCTGAACAGTGCTTACACTGGGTAAGTAGAGTCTGTCGAATATTTTATTATTATGTCTTTATATATTAATCAATCAATCAAATTTGATTAGAAAACACTTTTCACACAAAGAGAAGGTGAAACAAAGCACTGTGCAGAACCAAAGGCAACAAAAAGCAGCAAGAACTATATCCTCCAACCACAAACCTCACAGGGACGGAGGAAATGAAGAAATAGCATCATAAAGTAATGCAAAGAGGAAACCGCAAGGTGGCTGCACAGCGGCTCGGTGGTTAGCACCGTGGCCTCACAGCTAGAAGGTCATGGTTTGCATCCCGGTGAGGACACCCGGGATCTTTCTGCGTGGAGTCTCCATGTTCTCCCCGTGCAGCGTGGGTTCTCTCCGGGTTCTCCGGCTTCCTCCCACAGTCCACAAACATGCTGAGGTTAATTGGTGATTGTAAATTGTCCGTAGGTGTGAATGTGAGTGTGCTTGGTTGTCTGTCTCTAAGTGTAGCCCTGTGATAGACTGGTTACCTGTCCAGGTGAACCTGCCTTCACCCTGAGTCAGCTGGGATAGGCTCCGCCCCCCATGACCCTAGTGAGGATTAAGGTGTAGAGATGATGGATGGATGGATGGAAACCGTAAGGGCAGGATAGGTGACAAATCCAGAGTAGCCAAACTAGACAACACAACTGAACACAATTGAAAGTCCCCCACCAGAGAGAGTGAAGCATTTCCAATTTTATAAAACAATAAAATGATTTTAAATCAATACGAAAGCAGATTAATAGCCAATAAAAAGACTTTGGTGAAACACACATGCAGCTGTTGTGCAGTAGTGTCTCTGTACTGGAGTTTAAGTCTGAACAGCTCTGAACAGGACACTGGCATACCGCTACCTCTAAGTCCATACGGTGAACTTTCACCAGGGACACACAATGAAAGTACCGATTTGGAGTTCAGGAATCACTCCAGCGTTTGTTTCCATCACATCACTGTTTAAGTTAACACGGGGAACTTGTCAGCAAAGAACCTCATATTTACTGGGTTTAGGGGTCGTGTTTCTGACTCCCTGCTAATGTACAGTAAAGCTCAAACATAGTGGTACCCACACCAAACTGTGATCTATAGCTATAGTGTGGTCTGGCCAGAAGGTCGAGGGAGGCGGCAGGTCAACAGGTCAAGAGTTTATTTGACAATGCTTCTCCATTTATGTGACACTTAAAGGGACAAAACTACTCAAAAAATATTCCAAAATGAAAACGTCCTATTTCTGGCAGCACAACCTCACCTCTCTCTGGTAGAAGTCACATCTCCACCCTTTATATACGGTGCTCAATCCACACCTTAATCCTCCAGCTCTCCCATCAGGCAACACGGGGACCGACTCCACAACCTGGACGCAAACAAACCTGCAAAACAGCATCAAACAGCACTGCCAACCTGTTGGCGTTTCTAAATGTCTCCCTGAAAGCTAAACATGTGAAGTCAGTGATGGTTGATGCATTTTAATAAGATAGAAACATTCATCAAAAAGGAAGAAACCCTCCACTTGGTCTGACCCGGTGATGACATCACCAACAGGAAGTGCTGGGCCGGCCTCCTCCCACAACACTGGAGCAAAGAAAGGTGAGTCAGAACCAAGCAACAGACAGCTAAACCTGTAACTTCATAAACGACAGCTAGAGCTAATTAATGGCTGCGTTTTGCTTTAAGCCCCAAATGTGGATGTAAACTGTAATATAATATGAACACAGGTTTGTGCTGCAGTGTTACACTAGCACGGTTAAATTAAAGCAAAACACACACGAGGAAAACCAGACTGTGCAGCATGAACGTGTTCAGGAACAAATGAGAGTTCACAATAACTCATACTTCTTTTTTTCTGATCAGTCAGTTTACTTACAACCTTTCAAAAACCTCAAAGATCTGGAGATCGTCACGAAGAGGAGTGGAACAAAATCCCAGTTGCAGAAAACTGGTTAGTAGTTATAGATACTGTTTGGATGACGTGGTGGCAAATTAACACGTTGAAACTTATTACTGAGAAAAAAACAGAGTAAATATACCAAGACTTCACTGATTTAACTGACAAAACATACTGACTCATCACTCGTTAATGTCTTTTACCACCAGAAGACAATTATTGATCAATTAATAATTCATCAGCTATACGTCAGAATTTAGTGTGAACATGGACCTAAATGTCCAACGTTGATCCTTTTAGCTGTTTTGGTTGAAGTGTCTTTTCTTTAGCTGCCGTTTGGAGTTGAGTGGACAGGGTACAGTGGCTCGTAAAGCTTTTCCTGAGAACAGCTTCAGGCTGTGAGCGCTACGAGAGCTAAAACAATAGATCTGCAGAACATAAAACCAAAAAAACCCAGACGAAATACGTGGTCTTAAGCCTGCGCAGGAGATGAAGCACAGATTGGTCCCGTTGCTTTAACTGTAAAATACTGCAGCTGAGGCAGAGAGAAAAATAAGATTACAGAACAAACAAAGCACAAAGTGGGGATACAAACAAGTACGCACACAGATACAAGCAGAGCAGTGAAACGGTCAGGAGTGATAACCAACAGCAGCTGGAATAAGCAGGAGGAGAAACTGGATGTTGTTGATGCTGAGTTGTTCATTTGACGCATCCTGTCTGATCGGCTTCCTGCTGTAAAACAAAAAGATGACAGAAATAATAAAAAGACGTATAAACATCGGCTAAAACACAAGTCGTCTGCCAGGCAGTGAGTTTGGCTTTTCAAGTTCAGTAAACTTCTCCTCTCATAAAACTCGTCCTCCGTGTCGGCCACCAGCTCACTCCCCTGGTTCACACTCTCAGATTAACTAAATGTGGATTTTATGAAGCTGTGCAGAACTTTTACAACAACAAGGTCAACTAGCAGCATCCTGTTGGAATCCAGCATCATTACTGGATATAGTCTGCAGTGTTTCCCACCTTTTCCCACTTTACAGCCACAATACAATCTGGTTGTAACTTGTTTACTTGCTGCAGGTTGTTTTTGCTCCACTATCTAAAAAAAAAAAAGTCTTTCCCATTTATCTTCAGGACATCTACTGCATGGTTGAATGTCTCTGTGTGCTATTAGATATCAGTCAGTTGCATTATGATGTCAGATAAATGGTACATTCCCAAAATGGTTTTTGAGGGTTAGGGTTGAGAGTGTGATCAAAGTCTCCTCATCTCATGAAACTAGTAGGAAACTGTGCACCCAAATCCTTACAGATGTTCTTTCCCTCCTCTGCAGCTCTGAGACGCTTCGACTGAACGTGCGACCAGAGATGTTCGTCCTTTCTGACATGCTGCTCTGTCTCCATCACAGCCTCTTCCTGGTCAGCTGATGGTGTCTCTGTGCTGCCAGGGCAACGCCGCTGCCTCCAGCTTGGTTCTGTTTCCGTGCATCCTTTGAGCCTTTTGCTGGGTGTGATCTAAACCTGTCAGACTCGTTTCTCATTTGCTCAGTTTTCTCCTCTGTTTCCTTCTTCCTTTTCTTTTCCTCATTATAATCCAGAACTGACTCGGGCGTTGCAGCTCTCTCTGTCTCCTCCTGTTGCCTCTTTGGCTGTTTTCTCGGCTACCTGTCTTCTGTTCCTCTCTCAGACCTGTCACGGCTCTTTTGGTGTGAATGCCGACACAGTTTCGTATCTGAGGCCGTTTGAACTTGTCAACCTGGTCAGTCTGTCTTTGCTGCAGCGTTCGAACACGTTTTCTGTGTTGCTTCTCTGCGTTTAGTTTTTGCACCTCCGTTTTTTATTTTGAGATTTTTCTGAGTTCTTTTTTCTGTTTCCTGTTGCTCATATTTTTTTTCATTCGTCTTTCTTCTTGTTGTTTCTTTGGTCCAGTTTATTTAGAGTCTCCACCTGCTTTCTCTCTTTACCTTCAGCCCGTGTACGCCTCATCTCCTCTCTTATTTCTTTCTTTCTGTCTCTCTTTGTAAACCTATTGTTGCCTCATTTTCCTCCTTTCTGACCGGTCTCATGGATTGTGTGGTTTTATTTTCCCACATAGCCGCTGCTCTGAAACCGTAAATAACTGGTTCTGTCCAGCAAACTCTGCTTCTCCTGCTCCTTGTGTTCTTGTTCCTCTGCAACGAGCCTGTTCAGATATTCCTTTTTTTGCTTGGAGCTCAGCTTCTTTCTCTGACTTCCACTTTTTTTTCCTTCCATTGAGGGTCCGTCGGGGGTTTCTGCTGTAACCGGGGAAACAGAGTCTGAGCATCGCTGTCTGTAGCTCCCTGCCTGGTGCGCTCTCCTGCCTCCAGCTGCTTTAATAAACACCAGCTTCTTTCCCAGTTAGCTCTGGATGGAGAGATTTCTTGTGATGGAGCCATTTCAGACAAAATTAGGGAGATACATGACGTCAGATGCTACGCACGTGACATCAGCCAACGTTTAAAGGGATTTTATGAAAACATGTCCAGGGTTACGTCCAGTTCCTGTTGCGTGGCACCAAAGTCCACACAGGCCAGTCTGGACGCTCAGCAGACGTCTTGGTAACAACCCTGGGCAGCTGCTTCAAGCTAACAAGAGCTAATGACTGGAGCGAGAACTGCAGCCGTGAGTTCAGCGGTCACAGGAACAGGAAGACGGCATGTCTAGAACCAGCAGTCAAATCTGCTAAAAATCACTCAAAAAGACTGCTGAGTTTACCTCAGAATAACATTTAAACTGTGTTTTCCCCCATTTTCTCTCATTACTTTGACCAAGCTGTTTAAAAAAACGACTCACTAGATACTGACCGGAAGAAGTTTTCAGGACAAAAACATCTTCTTTGCCTATAGTTGAAAGTTCTAGTCAGAAGGGATTTCCTCTGGACACCAGTGCACAGCCACATTTTATGGA
>NW_007579719.1:88581-91077 GCF_000690725.1 Stegastes partitus
TTTTTGCTCCTTGACTGTAGCTTTATTTTGAAAAGACAAAACGACATTCGTGGAAGTCTTTTACACTCTTAAAAGTCATTCAAGCCGCCGATTATCGGGTCGGGTTGACATAACGATGCTGGTACTTGCATCAACTAAATATCTTGTGTAATTTAAACTCTAATTAAATTACACAAATTGCTGAGTAATCAACAGACGCCCTAACAAGCCGGGACAGCTTCGGATGGTGAACTGATGAACCTGATACCTCATCACTGGTGAGTCCACAACGCTGCGCTTCAAGTCTGCTGAACTAACATCTCTCTCATCTCAGTCTGTCTCTGTCACATTCATATCAGTGGAGTCCATATACACTGTGAGACTCTCTCCTGGCTGCTCCTGCTCCTGCCTCCAGCTCCCACTTTCATTCTCCTTCAGATCGTTCAGGTTGCATTGCACACCAACACTTCTCCTGTTCCAGCCACCGACTCGCTCTGCTCTAAACTATTCTTCACTCCTCCTGGTGTCTCTTCTCTCATTTCTTTCTTTAGACGCCTTTACTCTCTCTTGCTTCCTCCGTCTGTCTTCACCCTCCGATTCCTGCGTCTTCATGTCGGCTTGTGCGAGCTCTCCACCTCCACTTCCCTTTTCATCTGTCTCTTCCTTCCCCCCTCCCTCCTCTCTCCATCTGTTTCAACCCCTCAGTCCCATTTACACCTGTCTCTTTCTTTTCATCTCTCTCCTGTCTCACACATTGTTGCCTCCTCTTTTTCCTCCCAGAGCCAGTTTCTCACGCTCGTGACCGCCTGATTGGATTAAGGCCCCATCTGTCTGTCTCTCTCTGAATATTTTCCTTTTGGTGGCTTTTGCTCTCACTTCGTTTGCCTCATCCGTCTCTTTCTTTTTGTCTTTTCTCCAGAGGTGAGCGGAGGTGGTGATAGGCGGTAGTACTATCAGTATGCAGAGTCATGGCGCTGTGGCTCTGCCGTCATTGATTGAACCAGCAGCTAAATATAGATACTGTTGAGGCTCAGCATCTTTACCAGGCTGGAAGGAGGGATGGATGGATGGATGGATGGATGGAGGGATGGATGGAGGGATCAAACACCCTCACACACAGCTGTAAGCATGAGCGGTAAAGAATGTGATAAATACAAATTGTGAATCAGTAAAACACACACAGACACTTCTGTCAGTTCAGTGCCGCAGGGTATTGGTCGGGAAGAAAAATAATTCCATTTGAGTAAAGGAGGCACAACACGCTCTGACCTTTTTACGCATTCATAACAGAGAGCTGCTGAGGAAAATATTTATGACGCGCGCACATCAAATCGACAGGAACTCATTCTTTTTTGGACAGATTGCTGCAGGCTAAAACAACATGACAATCCATTACTATTCAACACGCAGCATAAATCCAGAGCTGTGAGCCTCCCCACAGGCTGAGCAGAGAGGAAGAGACGCCTCATACAGATACAGCCAGGGAGGAAGAGAGAGGCAGGAGGACGGAGAGGAAGACACGAACCTGGAAACCCAGGCAGACAGGTGGAGGNTATTTTTTTCAAAACTTAGATAACATCCTCATCTTCGTTGCCATGTGTCGCTCTTTACAGAATGTAAAGAGTTGTTTAAAATGGCACAGATTGTTCACTAGTTGCTGACCTCCAACGCTTTCTGTAACTTTGAGGCCTTTTCTCTGTAGTTAATGAGAAGTTCTCAGTTCAACGCTAAACAAAGAATTGGAAAGAACAGATTACCTGATCGAGTCCTCTGTGAATACGTTTGTGTTTTTGTGTCACAGAGAAAAAAAACACGACCAACTCGCTGCTGCGCCTCATTGTCGTGTAATTCCAGCCCAGAACAGACCACAGCCGATCAGAACAACAGTGTGGATTTACAGCAAGAGCTTTCCAAGCGCTCGAGGCAATCTCCATTTTTCACGGCTTCTCAGCGTGCGCGCACGTGTGCACGAGTGTGTGCACGCTCTGTCTGAATGTGTTTGTCTTTTTCTTTGTGCATGTCCAGAGATAGAGATTATGTTTATGTGCGTGTGCGTGTGTGTGTGTGTGTGTGTTTGTGTGTGTGTGCGCGTAGCTGGATTTTTCACATCTTTGGTAAATTTGAAGGTTAAGACTTAGATTTTGGTCAACATCAGGGAATGAATGTCATTAATGTTGTAAGTATTAATTGTGTGAGAGATGCTCTTGTTCTATGTATTTTTGTGATAGCTGACAGGAACAAACCCGATCCTGCTGACACAGAGTCACACTCTGGAGATGGAAGCTCACAGCTGATGTGTAGAAGGTAGAAAGTCAAGTCGAGTCAAGTCGCTGCTGTTTATGCAGCACGTTTACAGCAGCAGTGGTTGAGTCAAAGTGCTTCCAGTGGAGAAGTGAGATTGGCATCATGAATTAACCTGACGAGTTTAAATATTGAAACTAAGACCCTCCAGTGTCATTAATTATAGAAGTGAAAATGACTGATTCAGAACTAAAGTTATGACCCGACAAATATATA
>NW_007579719.1:95742-108562 GCF_000690725.1 Stegastes partitus
CACCTGCAGCCCTGTCTGTAGACGTCACCTCCATAATCTGAGACAAACAGGAAGACGGCTTCAGCTACTGGCTTTGTGCTAGATGTGGGCTAACTCTCCTTCACAGCTGGCAGAGAAATGTGTCAACATGAAATTTAAAATGTGAGTTTTTGATCCGAAAAGATAAATAAACAAATGTTAACTCTCAGCGACCGTCTCATTTCTCTGGCCGGTCAGAGCGGCGACGTGTGAACTATCCTCCGTGGTTCCTCTGCCTTTCCAGAGAGAGTTGATCACATTGAGGACAGTTTGAATTTAAAAAAGTGCATCTTTGCAGTTTGTATCTTGCTCATCATTTAAACGGCTGTGCAGGATTAGAAAAGGAAACAGAAGTGTGTCATCTACATAGAGATGGTAGGAACAGTTGGTTGTGGTGAGTGTTGATATGAACAGAACCCAAAAGTTGAATAGATAGAAATACGAAACAAAGCTCAGTCTTCCTGTTATTTGTAATGCTATTTCTAATCTCTTGCGGTTATGATTTTAGGTATTTTTTAAAAATACTTTTCATGCTGAAGTTGCAGCACGGCTCTGATTTTGACTAGTCAGCAGGACTTTGGTAGTTTTGGTTCATACAGGAAGTCTGAAGCTCAGGTTAAGGGTTCAGGAGCAGGACTACACCTCAGACACACCATCTCCTGGTGTGAATAAACGGTCTGTTTGGCTTTATAGGTGAAAGACTGGAGGCATGAAACCTAATTTGAAGAGGAAACAAGTGCTGAGCAATGTCGGACTGATCCAGAACCTGCAGCCAAAGCATGGCCAAGAATCACGGCAGTCCTGTCTGCACAAACAAATCACTGGAGTGAGTGAACAACCATAAATGATTATTTGGCTGAGAGTGATTTGCTGAAAACAAAAACTTAACGAGACGTTGCACCACCCTGATACAATCGCTTCAGCCTGGTCGTCCCTGTAACATAGTTTGGCTCCACTGCTGTGAGCAAATAAAATATGCCTTTAAAAATGAACTGTCATCCTGCGTATCCTCCCTGAATGAGTTAGCTGTGGACTGCACAGTATGTACCAGGACAAAATCCAAAATAGAAACCCAGGATATCAAAGGGAACGCTGTCTGCACATGATTCAGCATTTGTCAATGCAGCCATTAATAAAAACTTAGCAAAGAACAAATGCATTATTCTGATTGGATGAACCTGCTGCCACATCACTTGATCTTTAATGTGGTGCTGAGCCAAGATTACAGGTGATTCATGCAGGTATTCAAAGCATTCAGCTGCATCTTGGGATGGGATTCAAACACATGAGCTGACAGCCTGCAGTGCAGCAGCAGCAGCAGCTCGTGGGTCTGTTGTGCTGTACTGACAGGACTCCTAACAAGACAGCTATATCATTAACTGATTCACGTCTGGCTTCTCCCTGGCAGCAGTGGGGGTGTGCAATATGACGGAGGCCCTGCCAATAATAAAGCATTAGCATATTGAGCTGAACTGATAAAACTGTCAGTCACAGGAGCCTGCCAGCTTTGTGTTTGTGTGTACACTTCACAAAACATCTTTTTCCTTTTCTTCTCTTGTGCTTCTGTTCCCTCCCCTATCGCTGGTAGTCTCATTTATGTGCTTTAGCAACACACATGTGGTTCACACATCATGGAAATAAAGCAAAAAATAAAATGAAAAATGTAAAAATGGAAGCATCGATAGAGGAGCCAAAATAAAAAAAATCTGACTTCTATCATAAGGACATGGCTGGGTTGGCAGCTCCTCTGCTCCTGCTCTACCTCCAGGCCTCTGAGATCCTCACAACGTCTGCTCTTCCATGATGGAGGGAAATCAGTCAGCGGCAGCTCCGGAGATGTGCAACAGCCTTCCTCCTTCAGTCAGATGTTTCTCCTAAATTGGCAGTTTTAAGAGAAATCTCAAGATCCTGAGACCACCTCCAGAAACCAGTGGCTTCTGGAAGTGGTCATGATGCTCTATTGTTTATTATTTATTTCTCATTTGACCTTCTATGTTTGATCCTGTTTGCATTTTATATCTATTTTATTTATTTTACAAGTCTTTATCCTGTTTTGCTTTCTGCTCATGTTGTAGCTGCTGCTGACTGGTGACATGTGCACCACTCCTCATGTCTGTGTGTGAACCTATGAAACTAATCTTTGCTTAAAATGACTGTTTGATGTCATTTTCTATCATTCCTGCCTGACTACCTTTAATACACTCTAGGATAAAGGAAGATGTCTGTGGATCGATGGAGGATGGAAATGATTGATTTTACTTTAACCACTGCAAATTGAATGTATTGTGCTATTTTCCCTTACTGGTAATGAAATGTACATATCTCATTTGATAATCTTTCTGCAGCTGAGAACAAAAAAAAATCCACTCTTAATATTTTTCTGCAGGAAACGGAGTGAAAACTGTACCGAAGAAAAAGTTGTTCCACATGCATGCGCTCTCTGTGCTTTTTTAAAACAGGGACCGATTGCAAAAGATGAGCAGCCAGAGGCAACACGTCCCCCTCCCTGCCTCCCTCTCCTCTCCTCTCCTCTCCTCCCTCCCCTCCACCGTTCTCCTCATTCATCCATGCGCACTCCCTTTTCTTCTCCGCTGCTGGACGGTGCGTTCGGAGCGCACGCAGGACGGCACCGGGGCTTCCCTTCTGTCTGATGGAAACGGGCTGAGAAAAAGGCACCGGATCCGGCCGGCTCGGAGGATTCTGCAGGACGGACTTGGCTTCTGCTGCTGTAGGAAGAGAGAAAGAAAGCGAGAGAGAAGGAGAGGGGAGACACTGGAGGTAAAGGGGCCGTTAATATAACCTGTTGTTACTGTTGTGTTTTCCGTCTAAACGCGGCGGCCGCAGAAAAAAATACAAGCAGCTGCATAAGAGCGACATGTAGAGCTGGTTGGACTTGATGATTTAAAAAATTTTTTTTTAAAAAGAACCGAGATGATCATGTGTGTGTCGCTCCACGCTCCTGTTTTTGTTTTTTTTTCTTCTTATGATTAATAGCAATTTTAAAATTACGCACGCGTCTTACGGGAGAAACCCTCCAGTTCACACGGGTTGGAGTGACCGCATCTATGAAGCAAAGGTTCATTTTCCAGCCGTGCAGTCTGCTGCCGATGTGAAACGGGGCTTTTGCTTATTTAAAGCGGACAAACTGCAGCATGATATCAGGCTGCAATTCAATTATGGTCGCTGGCAGCAGCCCTGCTAATTTAACCGAGGAGGGCTGCGAGCGCCGCCTCAAGTCTGGACGTGGAAACGGTGCAGAACGCGGTTCCGAGACGCCACAGAGCAGCCGCCGTTATGAGAGACTGAGAAAAGCTTTGGGTCACTCAGTGAGCAGCGTTGATTCACTGCTTTCTGTCTCCATCCAGTCACCTGTTTGTCTGCAGCCACAGGATGTTACAGAGATGAGAAACCTTCTTACATCATCTGCTGCTTTCCAGACAGCCTGGGTTTAAAATAGGATCCTAAAAACAAAGGCCCTCAGCAGCTTCACCTTACAGGCCAGGAGTGAAATCACAGCTGCAGGCCAGGAGAGGTGAGAGGCAGGCTGCAGGGCCGCGGGCCAGGTGTTGGTCTGGAGCTCTCTGCAGGTCCTCCAGTGTTTGTGCATCCACTCAAGTGTGCACGATAGAGGATGTTGGTGTTTTTTGTGTTTGTTTGCATACAGAATATCCATTTATATTGATCCGGCTTGTTAGACTGACTCCACAGCTGCTGGTTGGCTGAAGGGAAACATGTCAGAGAGCCACGTTTGGCCTGCTGCTGAGGTGATTCATGGATGTCGCTGTAAATTGAGCATCTTTGGGGTTGGAGATGCTGATCAGGCCAAAAAGGCAACACAGCAGCAGCAGAGTCTCGATGTGAGATTCTAAAAAAGCTTTTAACGCGTCTGACACCAACGTGTTCTGATTAAAAACCCTCCATCAGGGACGAGTCGGTCATTAGGGAATCGTGATGTTTTATGGACCAAAGGGTTAGTTTAAATGATGATGTGATAAATAAAACAGCAGTTTGTGCTTTTCTGCACTGTGAGGAACCCACATCCACCCATCTGCTCTGGTTCACTAAACGTTTGGCTCAGTTGAACTTAAAATGTCTTAACTTTTATTTACATTACAGCTTTGACTCAGAATGATGAGTTGAGTCTCTGAGAGTTCATTCAGCTCATTTTATTGAGTTTACAAGAAACAAAACTTGCATATAAACAGGAAATCCTCATACTTGAAAAGCTGCAGCCGGTAAATATTTAGTATTTCTGTTTAATAAATGACTTTAACCAGTACTTAAGACTCAATGTTGATGAATTTTCTGTCAGTCGATGATAGATTTTCTCTTCTTTTCTACGTTTCTGCAGCATATATCAGATTTAATGGATGCACAGCTGATTTTTCACTTACATTTTCTGTACCTCAGTCATGCATCCTCGGTGTTTCTCTCATTTAATATACACAAACACATGCAGCAGATTATGTTTTTATGGGGGTTGTCTAACCTTGACTAGTTATTTTCAGTGAAGCACTGGCAGCTAGATTTTTTTATTCCACCTCTGGCTTTTCTTTAACATTTTAATTCCGTCTCCTGTCGCTTCCCCCTGCAGATCCTCCATCATCTGAAGGTCTCCTGCACCTTTTCGTTTGCTGGGATTGTGTTTTAACATGCACGCCCCCCAGAGTGTGTAGAGCTTGTCTAGTCGAGAGGACCTTGCGCTGTTGGTGTTTGTTTGCCTGCATACTCCGAGTGCCAAAATGAGCTTGGTGGGCGCAGAGCGTCGCAGGCCCACGCCGGCCCAGACGCCCGAGGAGAGGGACGTGTGGAGGGATGGAGGACGGGCTGGCTGGAGGGATGCGGGGAGGGAGGGCTGGAGGGAGGGAAGGGAGAGCGGCGTGGTGCAGAGCTACAGCTTCGACTCGTACCAGCTGGAGGAGGAGGAGATCAGTAAGGACGCCCCAGAGCGAGGAGTGCTGGCTTTGTCCGAGCCCGGTGAGCGACTTTCTGTTCTATCTGTGTGTGTGTGTGTGTGTGTGTGTGTGTGTGTGTGTGTGTGTGTGTAATAATCCCCTCCACTTCAAAACCCCAGAAAAACAAAGTGTTCCGATGCCCTGAAGCGGATGTTAAACGTTATCACCAGTTTATGGTGAATATAAAATGCACTTTTTCCCATTATTTTAACAAACGTGTCTCACAATATGTGTTTTGAAGCACTTCATAGTCCATCTGTTTGAATCCAGGATGTGAACAGAATATCACGAGCATGTGTGAAAACATCCAGTCTCACTGCTGGGGTCTTGATGTGCGACCAGGTTCTGCATTTCTGGGTTATTTTGCTCAACTTGTTAAATGCAAATGACTCCATGTTTTGGAGGGAGGTGGAGGCACTACAGGAACGCAACACCTTCACCACCGTTATAGTTTCATTCTTTTAAAAAAGGCCTGCATTTGCATATATTTTGAAGTATATCTCTCTTTTATCTAATAGTTTGGTTCAGTTTTATTTATATGGCTTCGGTTCACAACATCAGTCATCTCACGGCACCTCACCACATACGAGGTGTGTCAGAAAAGTTCCAGGACTGGTGCCACAAAACATACATTTCAAATCCAAACTACAAACTACCAGTTTTCCCCTTCCTAGTAATCCCCCTGGAGTGTAACCCACTTTCAGGATTCTTCAGGATCCTCTCAGCTCTCAGCCATCTTGATGTTGTCCACGTCTTCTAAACGGGTCTCCTTGATGAGCCCTTGAGCTTGGGGGAGAGGAACCAACCCCACAGAGCCAGGTGGGGTGAGCAGGGAGGAGATGTTCTTCTCAGCCAGGAGCTGTGGGATGCTCAGGGCGCTGTGAGCAGGTTGTCATGGTGACGCAGCCTCCACTGGTCCTGACACAACTCTGCCTCTTCTGGACGAAGCAAACGCTGCAGGACCTCTGTAGACGAGCTGGTTGGTCGTCTGAAGGGGAAACTCCTGGTTTGGATTTGTAATCTATCTTTAGTGACACCAGTCCTGGAACTTTTCTGACACACCTGGTAGTAATCTTACAGTGTTGTAATATAGAGAGAAACCTCCTGCAGGAACAAAAGGGAGAGAACGCAAACAGTAACTACCAGAGACAGAAGGACATGAAGTTATCGACATGCATTTAGGAGAACAGAGGCAGAGGGCTCAGTGCATCATTGGAGGGTTCGGGGTCACCTGAGCAGCCAGAACTGTAACCTCTATGAAAAAGTTTTCAGCCTACTGAGAACAGTAGAGAGGATGTCCGCCTCCTGGTTCCACAGCAGAGGAGCTGATAGTTGAAGGCTCCAAGAGGGGAGTGCTTTGTTAGGATAATATGGTATAACAGGGTTGTTAGGATTCAATGGAGCTAGGAAATGGAAAGCTTTGGGGGAATATGTTCTCTCTCTTACTGGTTCCTGGCTGCAGCGTTTTGGATCAGCTGGAGGATTTTATGATAATAAGGAGTCAGAATAGTCCAGACAAGACGTAGCAATGCCTTTTCCAGCTGAAACGAACAGACAGAAAACAAATGAGACTCGTTGCAGCTTACAGGACGTGTAGCGTGAGCTTGACCTTTTCCCAATCATCTTTCCATCATCACAGCTAGGACCATGAAGAGGACGTAGATAACACTGAGTAAACAACTGCTTTGTGTTGCGTGTGATGAAACCGAAAGAACAACTCAGCAGGTGTTCAAATAACACGACGGATCAGAGGAGAAGCTTACTGGCTGCACTGGCTACTCAAATACTGTAAAGAGACGAAACGTTTCATTGATATTAATAAATAGCAACTCTATTGACAGCTGCTGAGTCCTCGTGGTGCACCAGGTCTGTCTGTGTTCGTGTAGATTATATTTCCTTTGCAGTAAAAATGAGAAGAATTAGAAGTTGTGCTCCACAATAAGCCACAGTGACGGTTTGTTTAGTATTTTGTACGTTTTGTATGAACATGTGAATGTTTACGGATGATGGTGGAGAGAATGAAAGCATTGGCAGGAAGAGAGAGAGATGGAAGTGTACGTAAAACACAGGAGGCGACCTGTTAACAGAAAATTGCCGTGTTGCCTGGTTACACAGGTTGCACAAAGGCCGAGTTAATCAGATCAGGAGTGACCAAGGACGCACAGCGAGGGCCCTTTCTCCTCTTCTTGTCTCTCCTCCTTACTTATGTTTCTATCTCGTGGCCTCCTGTCTTCCTGTAGCTATCGGTGTTCACACCTTCGTGTACAGTCAACAGAACAGAGGATGTCCACAGAGACGGAGAAGCTGCCTCAAAGCCTGAATTAAGCTCAGTTCGTCGTTACAGTCCTGAACCTGCAATGTGGTTCTACTGAGGGACTGTGCATCATTCGAGGCTTGTTTGTTGTTTATTTTTTCCTCATTCAAAATGTATATTTCATGCTAATGCTAATGCTCACCTTTCACCTGCACCGGGTTTTATTTACGGCCCTACATGAGGTAGGCCTGTGGACTCCAAGCAGCTTCTGACCAGTTTTCATCTGTCACACGTTTACTGGTCTGATGATGTAGGTGGCCGTCAGCTGATGGCTTCAGTCGGCCTTCTCCTTCTCTTCCACGATCTGTGTCTTACTGTCGTCTTCGCTTTGGGAGGCAACACCAGCAGCCTCCCACATAGGAAATGAAACTGAAGGTTTTGCTGTGGATCTGGATGATCCATTTTAACCACAGCGCTCATCTCCCAGCGTGCAAATTTATATTCACTTTAAAATGTCATGAGTGAACACCAGAGCTGCATCCGTAGCTCAGCTCTGCTCGTGATTGGTTTGAAGAATAACAGACTAGCCGAAGCGTTCCTCCCCGACAGCAGAATGATCGCGTGCTGCAGCCGGACCACTACGAGCTGCAGGATGGGTTACGTGAGACGACGTTTTTACTGACTGTGGGCTCATTTTTCACCACAACATAAAATCCTGCACATTAATGGAACCACAGAACCACAGCTAGGAGTAGAGAGAACTGGAGAATCTCTCACAATTACAATCCCGTTAGTCGTATAAAAGGGAAAACCTGGATTTCTTTTATTATTTAATTTAGATTAAAATGGGTGAAAAAAAACTGTAATCACTGTGTTTAACAAGTACTTACAGGTTTTACCACTGCTGGGGAAACAAATAATGGTTTCACATGCTATGGATATTTTTACATTTTTACTATCTCTACAAAGGGCTTTTTCGATATCAGCTGCAGATATTTCCCCGTGCAGAATGTATCTTAAAACTACCGGCTGACAGCTGGCTCCTCTGTGTGCTGCTCCTGAGCCATGCTGCATTTATTCTTTTAATCCAGTGTGTTTTATTTTCCTCTCGTTATCTCCTCCTTGTTGTTTGGGAAAAAAAACACAGCCTGCATTTCACCTGGAAACTCTCTGAGCTTTTGCCCGAATCTGGTGCAAACAGTTTCGGCTACTTTGGCACAAAGAGTGCTGCTTTGTAAGAAGAAACACTGTTAACCCTGCAGAGAGACTGAACATGCACACCAGGACTTACTCACTACACACCGCCCAGACAAACAGTCCCTGAACGCACCCACCAACACTTCCACACTAAAACGTCCGTTACATATTTAGCCGAGCGTCTCAGTCAGACTTTCTGCTAACGAGGTGGCTGCGATCCTTCCTTCTGTCCGTGCAGTGATGATGACCACGGCTCACTGCTGACTACACAGTTAGTTTAATTCTGAACAAATGCTGACAACCTGAGATGCTTCGTGGTTCTGTGTTTGTGTGTTAAGGTGTTTTTATTTACTCTGAAAATAACACAGCTGCAGAAATGTAAACCCTCCACGTGCTGCGTTGCATATATAGAAAAAGTAAAACACAATATAGTGCGTTAGTGAAGGTAAGTGCAGGTTATCATCATCACCAGATGAATCATATCTTTATCATCACTGTTACCATGGTGATGGAGTAGTGACACGGTGAGACGCAGCAGCGAGAGGTGTTTATTTCCTTCAGTTTGCTGTAAAATCTAAATGCTCAGAATCCATTTGGAGCTGTTAATAGTAGGCTTACAGGATTAGGAAAGGATTATAAAGTGTTATATAAAGAAACTGCTCATCACACGTTCTGTCTGTGAAACCCAATCGGCTGCAAAACACAACAGCCTCCAGCTGAAACTGCTCGGACAGCCAGTGCACGATCTGCAGTTCCTCCGATCAATCTCTCACCGAGGCTTCCACCACGTCAGCTGCTCCGTCGGTGCCGCCGCCGCCTCGTCCATCCTGATTAGCTTCACCGGCTCCACTTTGGTGCTAATTTAGATGTTTGAAAGTCACCTGTAATCCCTGCTGTCTGCCTCCCATCCCATACTGCTTTAATTCTCTGACCCTTGACTCCCTCCATCCCGCTCAGACTTTGAGGAACCAATCCCCGACGACCGTTACCATGGCATCTACTTTGCAATGCTAATGGCCGGAGTGGGTTTCCTGCTTCCCTACAACAGCTTCATCACTGAAGTGGACTACCTGCACCACAAGTTCAAAGGTATGAATATGCACGAGTCCGGATGAGCCCGAACACATGCAGGCGACTCCGTGCTCAGAAGCTTCCTGTGTGTCTTTCAGGGACGTCCATCGTGTTCGACATGAGTCTCACATACATCCTGGTGGCTCTGCTGGCCGTCATCCTCAACAACGTGCTGGTGGAGAGGCTCAGCATGCACACCAGGATCACCGTGGGTAAGTGAGACGGGAAGTAAACTTCCATCGTCGCTTTAACAGCGACCCTGTGGGAACCTCAAGGCTTCTCAGACACACACAGTAGAAATGGGAAGATGTTATTGAGAGAAAGAGGAAAATAAACTTTGCACTAGTTCTCATGTTTGTTTTTTTTAAACAAACTTTGCCAAAGACTGTAAATTCACAAGAGGCTGCCTTTCAAGCATCCGGCTGTGTTTCTCCTTCGTCTTGCTGCTTTCAGGTTTCCAAACATCTTCAGAGTCTCACCATGCTGGTTAAATAACAGATCGACTAAATATTCAGCCACATTTGTTCGAATCTGAGCTGGAGAGATTGAAATGCTGCCCAAATTATTCATTAACGAGCTGGTTTTTAAAGCTCCTACACGTCCTTGCAGGGTAAATTATTCTAAAGTGTGATATTGCAGATTAACACAGAGATATTACAGCTCTTCAGTCTGTCCGATATATGAAGAAAAAGCTCTTTAAAAATGTATGTCCCTGAGGAGGAGTTTGATATCTCCACACATATATCATGCACTTAGGAGCACCGTTTCACCACAGCGCTCTCTGCAGCTTAAAATAGCTCTGCCCGCATCCTTAAGGATGTGTCTTTTGAAGTGTGGTGTCTGTGCGAGAGCTCCTCTCTGGACTTCATAAACTTGGGAGAGTGTTTCTCACGCTGGTCCTGTCAAATATGTGTCGAGTCACGCGGTCACAACACAACCTGGATCAGCGGCGTCTCCTCGCCGGCCTCTCCGGCTGTCGCTCTCTCTGCAGGATACGTCCTGGCTCTGGGGCCGCTGGTCTTCGTCAGCGTGTTTGATGTCTGGCTGGAGAAGTTCACCACCCGGCAGGCTTACATCATCAACCTGGTGTCGGTGGGCGTGGTGGCCTTCGGATGCACAGGTAATACTAATAATCATCTCTTTAAAGCTTCTCCTGATGAATGATCAATGTGACGGTTGCTCATCTGAACACGTCTGGATGAGCACCTCGCTGTCAGAGACACTCACAACATCTCAGTATACTCCTATATAGTGATGTGAAGTGATCTAGGGAAGATGTTTCAGGTGTTTCAGCTCCAATATTGATCCAAATGCTTCACAACATCTTTCTCATTTACAATTTTACACCCATAAAGCCTCATCAGGACGAACTAACGTAACCCAAAAAGTTCACAGGAGTTTGTTGCTTCTAGCTGTTTGTCTTTTCTTTGAGTTTACTGGATTCCTGCAGCATCAGGATCCATGTGAACGTCTCCACAGAGAGAAAGTTGTACACATTTACAGCAGTAACCTCCTCAGACGGTTTGTTTCCTAGTCAGTGGTGCTTGCATGCTGCTGGGAGCACGTTGGAGTTCACTGTCTTGCCAAATACAGGATTCTGTCACAGGGCACTTCAGCATGTGGAGGAGCAGGGGATTGAACCGCCAAACCTCGCAATTAGTGCAGAACCTGCTCAAACACCTGAACCACAGCGGTGAAGGCAACTTAAGAGACTTACCTGCTGTGGCTCCTTTGATTCGTAAAGGCTGCTGGGTGTCCGTGCACTGGGTTTACTTGACCTGAATTATTCTCTGCTTTTGTAGTATTCAAAAAAAGTTCTCGCTCCATCACCCAAACTGGATTATTTTAATTTTCCTGTTAGATTATCATCACACATGGACAGAGTTTTTAGTGTTTCAAGAATCATAAATAAACTAAGCTGACAGTCATTTAGACCGTTTGATTGAGGTTTTTGTTTATTCGTGCATCATTAATTACTACACGTCACTCGATGTGCCGTCCATGTCGCCTGTATGACAAACATGACAGATGATGAAGCAGCAACGTTACATGTTCAGTTATTTTAGTAGAAATGGTTTGAATAAGCTGCTGTTTAATATCAGTGCAGCTCCAAACAGCAGACACACTAATCTTGCAACAAGCAGTTAAATAGTCAGATATTTCCCTCAAGAACTCGTGGAAGCGAATATAGAGCTAAACGGAGGATTCCTTTCATCACATGGCTAATGAATGCTAACTAAAAATCTGTCAGGACAAACAGCCCTGGTGGAGGCTTCGCTTCTCGGCTGCTAATGACTCCAACGCGGCGGCGGCGGCGCTTCGTCTGTGCTGCCGAGTGCGAACACGGGAGCCTTTCAGCTGCTGTAGTAACAGTTTAATTAGTGTTGGTCTGGAGGTCAGAGCATCTCCTCTCGAGTGGCGTGTGAAGTTCAGGAAATAGCACCTCTAAATAAAGTGTGTTGTTCCGCTGTGTGTCTCTGTTTGCGCTGATAACCGCCTCCTCCTCCTCCTCCTCCTCCCTCCCCAGTGCAGCAGTCCAGTTTCTATGGTTACATGGGGATGCTGCCCAAGAGGTACACACAGGGGGTGATGACTGGAGAGAGTAAGTGCACTCAGAAAAGACAAAGATTTGTGCACACACACAACCATCCTTGTACATTTCCCTCATCCATCTGTCTCTACTCCAACCTCTCAGGCACAGCTGGAGTGATCATCTCGCTGTCTCGCATCTTCACCAAGCTGCTGATCACCGACGACAAGAAGAACACGCTCATCTTCTTCCTGGTCTCCATTAGCATGGAAATGCTGTGCTTCCTGCTGCACCTGCTGGTCCGCCGCTCACGATTCGTCCGCTATTACACCAGCGTCACTCAGGGCAAAGGTCCCGGCAAATGTCACGACCCACGGGACAACGGGACCGGGTACAAGGTCCACCACGATGTCACTGCAGAGGAAGTAAGATTTGTAAGTTTGTGGACCGTTTCCTAATTATATTGCAGGTGTTGACAGTAAATATGATGAGTGTTTTTTAGTCATTACATTTTGTGATCCTACTGACTTTAGTGAACATCTTACGTTTCATCCGGGGCCACCATCAGGTCACCATTTCCATTTTTCTAACACCCTTGTTGATGACAAACATCTGCACATCACAGAGACATGAGCATTATGTCTGTAAGTCTGTGATCACACTGACTTCAGCTCACATTCAGATCAAAACACTGCTTCAGTGCAGAATAGAGTTTTATTGACATTTGCATCACAGTACAGGTACATCAGAGTTCTTTGTGCGTTTTCTCGAGTCAGCTTTATATACAGGAAGAAA
>NW_007579720.1:0-1114 GCF_000690725.1 Stegastes partitus
TGCGTTTGATTTAATGCACTGGGACGTTTTCCACAACCGGTCATCAAGAAACGCCGCTTGCGCCGGGACAGGACGAACAATAAATGACACCAACCAAGTTCCACACATTGCTGTGGTTGGCTGAAACACTTTGAACATGATGTAAATATCTGTCAGTTATCTTCTACAGACATTTTAAATAAAAGCGGAGCGAAACACTACAAAATAGTATTTTTTTTGTCAAAGTAATATTGCAGAGAAAAATAACTTCTTTGTTCAAAAGAAAAGACACTGAAGATGGGTTACCACAGAAAATCAGAAAAACACCCAGTGATGAAGGTTCTGAGCAAGCTGAGAGTGTTTCAGTTAAACTAAATAGTTCACCAGATTGTGAGGTGTTTTAAATTGTTTTTAATTGCTGCCTCCTCCACAGGCCTACAGGTAGCCTGCAGCAAAATATTGAAATGTTTTTATGTGTTTGGGTTTTGAGTTTCCTACTTTAAAATGCATGAAGTAAGAGAGACATGAGGGTTTTGGTAATAGTACCGGCAAGAACTTAAAACTACTTTCACCCTGTGTGTTGTACAGTAGTGTTGGTAATGTTGGAGATTAAACACTGACAAATGTTAAATGTTGGTGATAACCTCATGAGACGATGAAAATGATGCTGCGTTGTTTCTGCCTCTTCGGTTCAAAAACAGATGGATGGATATGGAAAGTACTAATATCTGTGGCCGGTTGTGGAGTAGCAATGGGAATCGTTTTTCTGGCATCTGTGCCTCTGAGGAACCAACGAAGAAGAGGTGAGAGAACAATATTGACTTGTTTTTCTAAAAAAAGCCTCACTTTCAATGTCCATGTTTACACTGTTGCTGATTTTGACAAACACCTAAAACCAGAATCAGCTTTTATAGTTCAAATATGAATAGAAAATATCACTAAGTTCTACATGGCTTCATTTTAAGAGTCATTGCATCTTGAAATTTAGAGTCCAAGCATCTAAGAACAGAAATAGTTTCCCTCTGCACACCTTGTGGTGCAGCTGTATGTATTTTATACTAACAGAACAGTTGTGGAGACCAACAGCTCACACATGAACCACATCTAAAAATAAAAGCGTGTGTGAAAACATCTC
>NW_007579720.1:2364-4034 GCF_000690725.1 Stegastes partitus
CTTGAGAAAACACCACAAGGTGTAAATGAAGGAAAATATTTCTTTGTATTTATTCATCAGCTTTCCTAAACATGTGGTTCAGAGTGTTGTGGTCGCCTCGACAAACTATGTCTGAATACATCAATGTCACATTCTTCCAACACACGGCTGAATCTTCATCATGCATCTTTAGCTCGTCTTCAACGTCTTCTGCTTTAAAACGAGGACAAACTGGCAGAATACAGCAAGTTCAGATTTCCCATCATTTCTCTGATATTTTTCATGAACCATTACTGACAATAAAAAGAAATGAGTTACTTAATAAACTTTAAAGAAACAAAACTATGGTGGCACTGACAATTGTTTTCTTTCTTTTTTTTCAGCAATTTCCAGCCAAAAAAAATTCACAAAAAAAGTGCATTTACATTCTGCAGACATTGGCTTTTCCCTCACAACAAACAAACATTTAATGTCGTACGATCGTCCTTTTCACAAAGGACTTGTTTTATACTTTGACAAAGAAGCCCTGTACTCTTAGGTATTTGTTTTTACTGTAGACTTACTGCATTTTTTTTCTCTTAATTCAGCACACATTCAGAACGATATGACAAACTGTCAGTGGTCTGCGATGCTCTGAGCGAAGCCGCCTAGCACGCCCACTGCTCTCGTTTTATTTTGTGTTTACTGCATTAATGGATGTGAGTCTTAGTGCTACTGATAAAGATTGGATCTTAGAGTGCTGCCTGTTGCGGAGGTAAATTCATTTCTGGTCGGCCATGTTCTCTACATTGTTTATAAGCATCGTCTCATTGAGTTAGTCCTTACTGATGCCCAGTCCTGCTGCTCGTGGTCACCTGCTGACGGTCGCTGCTATCAGAGGCAGAAGAGCTGCTGTTAGACGGCTGGAGAGGCGTGTTGCTGAACCACACTCCATGGCATTTTCCTGCAGAAGACACAGATATCACATGAGCTTAAACATCATCTATTTGGACACGTTGTTCAGACATGTAAACAGACAATATGTCAGGTTTAACCATTTATCTCAGAATGACGTGTTTGTGTTTGACTCTCCTGAACCATCTGTGGAAGACAGACTCTAAGATCACAAACCACCTCACTAAAAAGAAAAAGAATCTATTTAGGGGGAGGCTGGGGAGATGATTTGATGTTCTCTAGAGGCTGGTGCAGGAGGGATGTGGTGAATGAGTGAACGCTGCCTCGGTTATAAAGTGTTCTAATTGGGTGGGATGGACTGAAGTCGTGAACAATTGGACAGAAAAAGGGCTTTGTGACCGACTCTGAGGCTGCTATATAATGTTTCTAGTGAAGGATAATTAGCTTTTTACAAGCATATTTTTGTGGTCTTTATCATAATTTTCTCATTTTATGAGGAACGTGTTGGACCGACTCCGTCTCACACACCCTCGTCGCTTGCATTAGCATAAAAATTTGAAATGTGGGAAACAAGAAAGCTCGGGGCTGCAAGGTGGCGCCGTGGTTAGCATCGCTGCCTCTCAGCAAGAAGGTGGATAGATAATGGATGGATGGACAAGAAACCTCTTTTCCCAGGGATTAAAAAAACATCTAGCAGCAGTTACCACACATTAACATCCATCCATCATCTATACACCGCTTAATCCTCACTAGGGTCATGGGGGGCTGGAGTCTATCCCAGCTGACTCAGGGTGAAG